>NW_004955461.1:4656280-4664200 GCF_000276665.1 Chinchilla lanigera
GTTTCTCCGGTACCGGGAACCGAACTCAGGACTTTGCGCTTGCCAGGCAGGCGCTTTTGCCGCTGAGCTAAATCCCCAGCCGAAAATTCAACATACATAAAGCAGTCCTATAACACTAATAAAGTAACAATCACGTGCAAAGCCAACTTTAAAAATTTGTGTTTATCAATGTTTCATTATTTTCCAAATTTCTTTTCAGAAAATATTTTACGTTAAAAATACTGTAACAAAATAATTACACAAAGAGTCACATGGAAGATTAGAGGACTGTGTTCAAAGCTACAAGGGCGTGACTTGGGGAAAATGCTGATACTGCAGCTAAATGACTGGGTTCTAAAAAGCCAGCCTGTCATTGAACAGTAATACTTTTTTCACGTTCTAGCCAGACCATATTTTCCCATGGTAGAGTTAGACACCCAAAAATAAGCACACCCATAACTTTTATACTTACACCAGATGCAGCAGAGAAAAATGCTTTTTACATGCACAAGTGACAGTTTTATACTCTTCCATATGGAATTGTGGAACTACAGACATAACATCAATAATAGACACATATTATAGTTTGAATTCATGAAGTGGGAATTCATGACAAAGGACAATAATTTACCAATTATGTATCAGAGGCATTTGTGAAGTCTGAAAATATTAAAATATGTATTTCTGGTATGGTGACTAGCTGTTAACACAAAAATGACGCTGAGACTCACATATAAAAGAAACATTATCAAGTAGACTTAAATAGACCTTGTGAGTAGTTAATAGCTAGTAAAGGCTTAATAAGTACCAAGAAATTTAAAATTAAAGGAGAAGATTGAAGTTTCCCTTAAGGGTGGAAAAAACACCCAGCACCACACTGATTGAACATTTTTTAAACTGCCACAGGAAAGTCACATTTATAATTTTGAAAGCTGCTGAAGACTGCTGTAGAAATGAAGACAAACAGAAAATAGCAGACAAGTAAGCACTAATTCAATGAAAGCGAGACATGCAAAGGCTAAAATACCAGGGAAAGAAAAAGATTGTAAAATAAAGTTGGTTTTTTTTTTTTATTTTCAAAAATTGGTATATAATATAATGTAACCAAGACTTGTCACTTTGATTCTTTGGAGCAAGAAATAGCTTTATTATTTCAAGAAAAAAGTACTACTTAGCCTGCTAAGAAAATTCCAAAATAATATTATTTACTATGTTTTACTTAGGCTTAAATTTAAAAGCTGTTCAAGGATGTTACAGCACATTTCAGTTGCTCTTAGTGTTTGAAGCTAAAATTACATGTTTTAATAACTTCACATTCATTTCCTACAGGGTAGAACACAGGAGAATTATTCAAAATAAATGTTAAAAATCAAAGTTATTGCAATAAAAAATTAAGAAACTAGCCATGAAAGAAAAAAATAAAAATTAAATTAATATAAAAATAATTATAACCTGGCCTGGTGGTCCACATCTATAATCCCAGTACTCAGGAGGTTGAAGCTAGAGGATTGCCCTGAGTTCGAGAACAGAGACTACATAAGTTTAAGGCCAGCCTGTACTACATAGTAAGATCCTGTTTCAGAAAACAATAATAGTAATAATTATAATAAGATGTTTTCCTGCTTTAATCTTTCATTCCTTCAATACATATTTGTGATCTATCTCAGTAAGTTTCATAAAGGCAGGGGCCAAAATGCATAACATACTATTGGTATAGTATATAAACTCAGTATCTGGTGAATTTTCTATAATAAATACATTCTGAATGAATGAGAAAGCACACACCTAAGCCTCTAGCATGACTGAAGGAAGCTATTGGGCACTGTGATCTCTAAACAATATAATCCTACATAATTTATTTTTAAAAAATTTAATGCCACCAGAATAAAGTTATTTCCAAGTATATATAGGGCAAAAGTGATTGAAAGTATGAAAGAGATAAATTTTTTTTAAAGTTTGACTAAAGAGTGTGTACCAGTATTCTTAAATGAAGGTAGGAAACAGGCAACACAAAAAGACATAAAGAAGAAGTGTAGAAGTCAGTGTAAAGGCACTGTTTAACAAAGAATCAGAGAAGGCAGATTTCAACGTTTTATAAATGATCACCTCTATTACTCTATTTTGATCTATCTTAATATACGTAAGTCAACTTTAGAAAATACTGAACTTCCATCATTTAGAAAGCATTTTGCTAAAGCTGAGAAGGGACACAAAAACAAAGTCCTCTTCTCCTATGAACCAGAATTTAGTGAGTGAGTTAGATGCAGTAGTTATCCAAACTAAAGCCTTCATTAAAATAAACCATGAGTTAACAATGTTGTTCTTAAACAGTAGGATATTCCAGGACGAAGGAAAGGCTATTAGACTACACAGGCTCCCATTCAGTGTTTTTCAACAGCAGCATAACTGCTGCCAAATTTTATTGGAACAATTCTGGGCTTCCATCTTAACTGAACCATTATTAAATAAAATTAAAGTAAAACCTTATCCCCTATGTACAGATGTAATTGAGGGAATCCCTGTCCCTAAAGGACATTTTATCACAAAACCTGAAATGACATTTCATGCCTGAAGAAGGTGGGGGTTCTTTCCAGTGTCCTCCTCTAAATAAGCTTGAAATACTCTAATTTGCCCTCCAATTTGAACATCACCATCAGAAAAGTTTTCCATGATGATGCCCAATCTATTCACTCTTCAGTTAGTACCTTCGGATCATTATTTCTGAATGTAAATTACGTAAGTAAAATTATGGGTCTGTATTTCCATATCCAAGAGCTCCCCCTAGCAGGGACTGTGTCTCATTACCTTTGCAAACTACAAATGTATATTAAGCTGATGTAAAACCAAAATAGGTCTATGGAGTAACGACTTTCTTTAAAAGACAGTCATCATTTTGTAAACCATAAAGTATATCAAATCATATTTCAAACGCACTGGAATACTGAATTTGAATACAACCTGATGCAAAAAAACCAGGAATATCTCCAAAGAATTATTTCTATATTGCCCAATCATGTAGACATACTGGGCTAAATTTAACCAATTACAATAATGGTTATAACTAAAAAATTATGCTGGTGACCTGCACAATACTTCAAATCTAGAAATAAGTATTAACTACTGTATTTAATAAAAAGAATTTAGCTTTATTTGACATAATGATCCGGAACTGGCAAATCAATTGTTCTGGCAATTCTGAGTCTGACATAAAACAGTTAAGAGAGGACTACCTGATGGGCCAAAATTTCCACAATAGCCTAACAATAAGGTAAGATTTCACAAATGCATATTTCCAAAAAGAAGAAAAATACGCAAATGGGTAAAAGAAAAAATTAAGAAAACACCATCATTACAATGGAAGCAAGCTCTGGTCTGTTATATAATGTCTTCACTAAATTTCATTTAGAGTATACTAGGAAGGTCAAACCAAAAGTTCTATACTGGCTGATAGAGACAAAAAGTCATTTTAAAATTTATGCCGGGCTTGGCAGCGCACCCCTGTAATCCCAGCACTCAGAAGGCTAAGGCGGGGGATCAGCGCAAGTTTGAGGCCAGCCTGGGTTACACAGTGAAATTAAAGGCTAGTATGAATTACATAGTGAAAACCTGTCTCAAAAAACAACAGACAGGCCTGATGGTGCACGCCTGTAATCTCAGCACTTGGGAGACAGAAGCAGGATTGTCCTGAGTTTGAAGCCAGTCTGGGCTGCATGGTGAGTTCAAAGCAAGTCTGAAATATGTAGCAAGACCCTATCTCAAAAAAGAAAAAACAACAACAAAAAAATTTGTATCTGCCTTTAAGCAGTTAACACCTTATATGTAATTCTACAATATTATTAATCTTGTCAGCAATTTCAACCTCCTCCTGCCACTAAGTCAAATTTTAAGGGTAACAATCCAAACCCCCAAACACTGGAAAATCAGGACCAAATAACCTTTCAAACACTACATTTAACTCCTGTTTCCCACTTGACCACATACAATGGTGGGTTTACAAAAAGATCAAGTGCCAAGTCTTGAACAAGATCTTGACTATATCAGAGCCAAGATTATGCAAATGTAAGAAATTTGGGATGAAGAAGAAAAAGGAGACAGAAAAGAAGAAAAATATACAAGACCAAGTTTGAAACAGATGCAAATAAACTAAAATACAGCTTTTAAGGTAAGTTGCCTCATCTGAAAGAAGAATCTTCAAGTCAGCAATCTGCTCAACATCCCCAAGCTGATTAAAATTCATGCTAAACATGCACTTAAAAACAGCACTGTTAAATTGTTGAGAAGGGTCAAGAAAACTAATATTTATTTAATACCATCCCCCCAGTCCAACAATTTAATATGGTCCTGATAATGATATTACTACTCTTTACCAGCCTGCACACAGTACTCAACTGTAACAGATCATCTATAGAAATGTAGTAAAAGTAGAAAAACATCAGAGACCACGAAGTATTCTAAAAAAGGAGATAGGCCATACAAATTGAAGTGTTCCGGTTAAAGAAAAAATATATATACATGATTCATAAAACAATGACTTGTATAAAATTATAAAAACTAAACTGAGGTTGGTGGGAAAGACAATGATAGCTGGGGCTTATTTTAAGAGAGATGGTTTGCTTTTTTTTCCTTTCTAAAATAAGAAAAGCCTTAAATTTTAAGTACTTAAAAATCTGTTCAAATGCTTTAACCTCAGGTAAAAATGTAAGGAGAGTCACATGATTAAAATCCTAAAAGCTATCTCTTCACCCTTTCCTAACAATTTTCTGATAATCAGTTAAAATAGCAACATTCGCACTAAAACACCAATTTAATATCATTTTTCTCAATTTGACAACCAGACAAGCTAAAGCGATACAGACAGCCAAAAAGCAAGAGCTCTGCAGCATGCATCGAGGTCAATGACACTTACCTGCCGCTCTCAGACCATATTACAATAGGTCATGCAACATGAAACAAACAGAAGGCAAATTACTTAAAGGTCTGTGAACCTATTATTTTTCTTTTTATTTAGAGTTAGAAAAAAATGAATTCCTGAAATAAACACATAAAGTCAATTTTAACTTTTAAATTATCTGCAAAAACTAAGTAATTTAGGTTCACACTTACCTTTTAATATTATGCCCAAAGTACTGAGCTCTGAATGGCCTTCACGAACAGATTTGTTTAAAAATACTTGTATGTGCATAGAGAGTAATAGGAACACAATCACTTTTTTCTCAACTGCCATACAATTTTTCCTAAATACTTCTAATAATAAATCTTGAAGTAATATTTTCCTTTCTGCCAAAATTTTTCATTGAGATGTTTTCACTAGAGTAGATATCAAATTAGACCATAATCTCCAATTAAGAGATATAAAATCTCTTATAAAAATTCAGACATCATATCATCATAATTTCATCTATAAAATATGACTTCCAGTTCTAGAAGGCACCAGAAATTTCACTCAAACAATTCATAGCTCAGTCATGCAAAGCAGTTAAAAAGATGGCGAAGTGAAAACATTCATTTAGTGCAAGACAGACGCAGTCTACTGCAGGCAAAGAGAAATAGATATAAAATCATCTTCTCACTTTCAAAATCAAGGAAAAAATTTGGCCCCTGTTCAAGGTCTGTGCATGTCAAAACTTTAAGAAGATTCCCCATGTTAAGGTACCTGTCAAGACAAGAATGAGAAAAGAGAAAATATCCCTTTATAAAAAAGAACATCTGAAATTTATTTAAAAAAAAAAAAAAAAAAGTAACAGGGAAAATATTCATTAGGCCATGAATTCATCCTTCGGGTTACCCAGACTGTGCTCTGGCAGACAGCAAACCGGGTTCTCAAGGTGTTGATATGTAGGACCTAGAGGTGAAATATGGTTTTTCCTCTATACAATGGCACAACTGTTGCTCTAATTCTTCTCAAAATCCTCCCAAGTTTCATTAATGGCCTTATAATGAAAAATTCTTTAAGTATTCCAATAGTGCTAGTATTCTGAAAAAGAAATTCTGATCAAGAATTATTCACATTTGATTTTGTTAATATAGCACTGAAACGTTTTTCAAAGCCAAATATTAAGCGGTTTGGCCAAAGCTCACCTTTGCATCTCCTTTTAAAATAGCAGAATATAGAACTTACTTCCTGTATGCAATTAAACAGAGTATATATCTTTAACCAAATTTGGATCATCAGTAATTTGTGAAGGTTATTTAAAGTGTTGGTTTCAGACATGCAGCACAACTGTTTTTTTTAAATTATAGGATTATAAGCAAACAGACTGTTTGGCAGAGTCACTAAAGCATACTATTAGAATGTTCATCATAAGGCTACTTGCTTCATGGACTAATGAAAGGACAGCACTGGCTACAGACTCAACATGATTTTAGCAAATGAAAAAAAAAAGAATTATACATATGATGGTGATGTTTGCCTACGATTAAGAAAAAAATCATGCAACCTTTATTTGATCCCCATGTTTAATCAACAATTACTCTGGCTGGCCTTCACCGTGGTGTGAATATAATTAATCCTTCACCTTTACCATTATGCACCAGCTGTGAAGGGCTAAAGAGACTTACTTTCAAAGTCCAAGAAAAAATGTGCTGCATTGTGGTCTATGTCCCTGGTTAGCACCTTAATGAGATTACCCATGCCAGCAAACCTAAAAATAAAAATGGCAACATCATTTAGTTCCAGTAAAAAATTTTATGCAGAGGCCTGGGATTCGGCAAAGGCTGGCTTGCTCATAATTACCAACAGGTGCACGTTTATATGCTTCTGGCAATAAAAATTTGGAACAACAAAAGCACATTTGCCTGAATTTATAGCTCCTACTCCTCATATCCACATATCAAAAAAAATTACATAAAGTAAGATGAGAAAAAAAGGTTATATTTTTACATATAACTTGCAATATTCACATTTGAGTAACAGCTACATTAATGTTGTTCCTTAAAATTGTAAAGGTATATATCCTCAATTAAAATTAACACCAAAACTAGATTTTTCAGTTAAGCAGATATAGAAACCATTATTTTTAAATTAATAGGGACACTTTCCTTCTTGCTGAATCAAATCCTACTAGGAACACAAAGAAGATAGTATTCAAACCACATTTAACCATTAGACTGAAAGAATTTATTCAATAATGATCCATTTAAAAATTACCACACAAGTCTCAATATTTCTTATATTTTCTATTTAATCAAACTTTTATTATTTAATTCTTTCACTAAATAGCAACTATACACAACTACACATGGTATGTGCCTTAAACAAGTACACAAGGAAATTACCACTAAGTTTACAGAAGAGAAAAAAGCAGTAAGGCATCAGCATAAATCTTTCCAAGAATTTGCTGTAATTCTGCGATGGGAGGTGGTGTCACAGGAACTCAGGAAACCAGGTTCAAACCTGGGAGCTGCAGTGACAACAGGGAAGGCAAACTATAATATTGAGGCTGCCCACACGTTCCCTCCCTCCACCTGCAATACTTACTCTCCAAGACTGAGCTGCCAGCATATTTATACAACAAAATATCAAAGCAGTAATATTCGTATTAATAAAGACGGCCTGTCATTCACCTCCATTATAAGAAGTCTGAAAGGAACTAACCCTGGGGGGATCTCCTGCACGGCCCATCCCTCCCCCACCTGGTCCCAGAAATGGCTTGTGTTCTTGTCAGTTTCCCAGATACATACATAAGACAATCAGTTTTGTTTACAGACTGAAGTCAGACGGATGGAACACATTTCTCATAAAATGTGAAAGGAATCTCATTTATTCACAAGTCTGATAAATGCTGAATGGTCCTCTGTGTAACAAATATCTGTTCTTAAAACATTTTCATGTTCTGAAATTGTACAATGTTTTGCATAAGTGGATTAACAGATAATTCAGTGGATTGGCTGAGGGAAGTATTTAATATTTTACTGTGATTATCTTTTTTTTTTTTTTTTTTT
>NW_004955461.1:4664300-4722969 GCF_000276665.1 Chinchilla lanigera
TTTTTTTGGTTTTTCTCCGGTACCAGGAACCGAACTCACGACTTTGCGCTTGCCAGGCAGGCGCTTTTGCCGCTGAGCTAAATCCCCAGCCCCTTTACTGTGATTATCTTATACAGTGTAAAAGTTTAATACTGAGCTTTTACATTTCAGGAAAAAATAAGCATTTTTCCTAAATTATCACATCCAAATTATCTCAAACTGGTTACTAGATTTATTCATTAGATTTTTGAAGGAATCATTTAGAAATATAGTATTTCACAGCATTGTCAAAAGCTTTCATACATATAAAAGGAGCATGTTTCCAACACATACGTTCTCTCATTAACAAGAACTGAGATCAGATATACAAAAAAATTATGTAGTGGTAGCAAATTGCCCACTATAGACAGAAAACATGCCTTACAAAGAACTACAATCTTTTTTTAACAGAAAAAAAGGCAGTACATCACTTAACGTTGAAAGTTTAACCTATAGTACTGACAGAATTCCAAGTCTAACTTATTGGCCCTTTGACTTTATGGATAACTGTTAACTTCCCTGGGATTCATTTCTCGATTGGTACAACAAAGATAACTACAGTACTGATCTTAAGGGTTATTAGGAGAGTTCAGTAAGATTAAGCACTGACTCTGCAGTGTCTGGTACACAGAAAGCATTAACATATGAACTTTATAACAAAAAATCATAAACCACTCTTTTAAAATAATAGCTCTACCTTTTAAAACACAAGAAGTCTTAATTAATCAATGAGTTTCAATGCTCTAAATCAGAACCCCACCTAGCCCCATCTTTAACCAACCTGCGTTAAGGGCACTGCTGAAACGCTGTCCTGAAGGAGTCCTCTGAACCACCGTCAGGGTCAGGAAGAAGGGAGAAGGCACAGACCAGGTTTCTGTACCTTTCTGTGTGTGCACACAACCCACGCTCAGGGAAAACGCTGTAACTGGCCAGACTCACCTGCCCATCTTCCTCTACACTTCTGCAAACTTCTTGAACTAGGTCAGTTCTTTTTTCCAGGCACCCAGCCTAATGTGGTCCTACATCCTCACTACTGTATCATAATGGTCCTGACCTACTCATTCTCCAAACCCTTGATCTACAATTTCTTGTCTTTTCATCCCATCTACAGACACTTCTTTTCAAAATGAGCCAACTGATTCGGCATAATGTATCGCATATTTGGCACTATTAACATTTGGGGCTGGAAAATTATTTTGTTATGGGAACCTCTCTCACATTGTATAATTTTTAGCAGCATCCTGGGCCTCAACCCACTTGACAACAGTAGCAACCCTCCCACACAAGTTAGGACAACCGAAATTGTCTTTGCCAAATATCTCCTGGGGGCAAACTCACCACTAGCTGAGGACCACCGATCTAGCATAACTGCTGTCCAGTGCAGAAATTCCCTCTACCATATAGCACACAGAACAGATGCTTTGTAGGAAACCCACACCACCAGTATCTTTGAATAAAAACTCACAGAATTTTTCAAACATCTGAAAAATATTTCCATTATAAACACTGTTTTAAAAAGGCAAAAGAAAATTAAAATCATACCTCTGCCTTGTGACATTTTAATATGGCCAACAATAAAACAAAAGCCTTTCATCCTCTCAGTGTGACTGATTTCAACTAATACAGTGGCTAACTGTTAATTCTGGTAGGTATCAGATTGCCTGGGTTCAAAACCCAGCTTAGCCACTTCCAAGCTTTGTGACTTTAGTTAGTTAAGTTTCTAACTCCTTGGTCTCGGTCTTCTCATCTGTGAAACAGGCATTTGTAATATCCACTGCTGAGAATTCCTCAAGTAAAGTCCTTAAAAATATTAACCCAACCACAACATTGTGTACTGTGCCTGGAAGTTCATATGCTGCCATTTCCACTGCAGCATCACAGTGATGCAGCTGAATGAGAGAGCCATTCCCAGCAGCAGAATATGCCACACACAAGGCCGAAGATCATGTGGCCACTGTACTTCCTGCCATAGCAGACACCAGTCTGTCAAAAAAGAATGGAGCCAACATGCTGTGGCGTCACAGAAAGCGTCCTGACATCACTAACTTTCGATTCCACTTGTTCTGAAGTTCCAGCTGCTGCTGCCCTCAGGTTAACAGCTTGATCTTTCTAGTTGTCAGATACCTCAGCTTCTTTAAATGAATACCCACTGAGCTGGATTTCTTCCACTTGCATCTAAAAGAGCTCTAGTAAGATTTCTAAGTTTCAGATGAATTGACAGATCTAATCTGAGAGATACCAAAAGATGTATTTTAAATAGTTCATATAAAACTTGATCCTAACTACTACTGGTATATTTTAGAGGCACTACTTCTAAGTAAGTAATATATAGTTTTTAAAATATATACACTTTATTAGGTTTGTTTAAAAAGAAGATAGTTTTTTTGAGTTTTTTGTTTTTGTTGTTTTGAGACAGGCTCTTGCTATGTAGTTCAGGCTGGTCTTAACTCATACGTAATCCAAGCTGGCCTCGAAGTCATGGTTGATACTCCTGCAACAGTCTCCTGAGTGGTAGAAAACACCACCATGTCTGGCTTCAAAGTAACTAATAACTATTATCCGTTAGAATAATATTATTCTATCAGTTAGAGTCTTATTATCTGAATTTAGGAGGGATAAATACTTTTCTTTTTCGTCTTTCTCAATCAGAGTTTCACTATGCAGTTCAAAATGGCCTTGAATTCACTTTGTAACCCAGGCTGGCCTCAAACTCGAGGCAATCAAGAAGGAAAAATATGCTACAGAACTCTCTTTCAAATAATTTTTTATTGTAATTCTTGGATTTTATGCTATTATAAATACTAAATAGATATTTAATAGATAATAAATAGATATTTAATATAAATATAATAAACACAAACCAGAAATAGTTTACTTTAAGAGCTTGTAGTATTTCTGGCGGAATTTTGTGACTCTGAGCTCTTATGTTAGATGTCTGCTTGCAAATGAACAATTTTTCTAGAAAGGAACATGCTATTCCTAGCCAATGGTCTGTGAAGTATATTTTTAAGCTAACAAAAGCACCTAATAAATACATTAGATAAGTTTTCCACAAAATATTTGAAAAGAAGTTCCTTGGAGAGTAGGGTTCCAAAAGAAACAACTGTAGGCTACAGTTACTGTCCTACTTCCTCTGTCCTTCTGGGAGCTTTGGACATGCTGCCTCCTTAAGAGGCTTTTCTCCACCAGCCTTCTCTAACGTGGCTGCACCCACCAACCCATTCTACCCTACCTTATCACCCCATTTACTTTCAGCACAATTACCATGTCTGAATTATACTGCCACTATAGTGTCAGCTTTTCCCATTCCCAGCTTATAAATACAGTAAACATTTGCAGACGGGGAGTGAGAAGGCAGGGAAGGACGGAAAGCCCATAAACACACTGACCAGCATTACTGTCTAAACTCAGCACTATTAACATTTGAGCTCTACAATTCCTTGCTAAGGGGGACAGTCATGTGCCTGATAGGATATCTGGCAATATCCCAGCCTTCACCCACTTGGTACCCTGTATCTCCCTAGGCCCTGCTGGAGACAAATAACAATGGTCCAAATGTCCTAAGGAAGGCAAAACTGCCTGTCACTGCTTTTATGGATGACCACAACATCAAGTGCGTATCCCCAGGACTACTCTGTATGTTCAAAAGAAACCTCCTCAAGCCTCCGGCAACCAAACCTCCCACACAAGAAATGACTTCACTCTATTTCACACACACACACACACAAAATGGACACACACAAAATGGACACACACTAATGTCTTTTCTACAACTCTGATTCACCAGTGATCACATGCTCCTCCTTCTGCACCTCTTCCCAAAAAGACACCATCCCTCTGGACAGTTCTTCCACTTGCTTTCATGCGTCCAAGGACTTCATGTCCCCTCTCCTTTTCCTGTCCTCTTTAAAATAAGACTTAAATGAACTGCTTGTGGTTTTGTCTGTCCACTTTTCAACACCCATTCTTTTGACTTATTCTGATCTTTCATTAACTTTCATAAACTGTCCCTGCCAAGGTCATTGAAATCAGCATTTACTTAAAATTAAAGGGCAATTCTTATACTTCAACTTACTGAACTCAACAGCTGTTGACCAAGTTTATCCCTCACTCCTTCCAGGAAAAACTTCCTCCACGTGCCATTTAGGACAGCACATTCTCCTGCTTTCCTTCCTACTTCATGGTTTTTCTTTCAGTATCCTTCCCTTTGGCATGTATGTATTTATTTCTCCTATTTTAAAACAGAAAGTAATCTTGACTCCATTTCTCTCAACAGTTCCTACCCTCTTCCCTTGCTTCTCTGTGCAGCAAAATTACTTTTAAAAGTCTTCCACACTTGGAAAAAGAATAAAAAGCAAGAAAAGAAGGGAAAACTGGAAAGAAAGCTTCTGTAAATGAACAAGGGAAGAGAACCTGAAGGGAGGCTGGGGAATGGGGAAGAAAGAATCAAGATATATCACATACAGGCGCAAATTCCCTACAATGAATGTGATCATTATGTATACCTGAAATGTATAAATAAACTTAATTAATTTAAAAAAAGGTCTTGCATCCTCATTGCCTTTTCTTCATCTCCTTCCATTCTCTGTTAAACATATCCCAACCTGGACTCTAACCTCGGCTCACACTACTAAGACTGCAGCGGCAAGGTCACCAAGAGACTTCCATGCTTTGGTCAAACTTCACATCTTTCCCTTACCGCCAGTCACGGCAACTGACACTCCCTCTTCATGAACTTGCAGGACAGCCCATCTCAGAAGCTCCACCACTTCACTGCCCTGGACCCTTTCATCACCATTTCGTACCAAGATTACTTCAAGGTCCCTAAGTAGTCTCCCTGCTTCTGTCCTTGCCTCCTCCTACCATCTATTATAAAAGACAAAGCAATTTTTAAAAAATATAAATCAGACTACATCCTTTCTCTGCTCAAAACTATGCAATGGTTTCCCATCACACTCAGAACGAAATCCATACCCTAACAGGTCCTATGAAACCCTATCTGACCCATCCCCAGCTGCTCTGGGCTCATCTCCCACCACTTTCCATGGTAACAGGGTTCATCGCAACAACAGTCTGCATGCAGCTTCTCTAATAAAGCAAGATTACCCTCTCCTTAAAACTTCTGCACCTGCTCCGGTCTCTTGCCACAGACCTTCTCCACTGACAAGCACTTCACTGAACACCGGCTGGAACCCACTAAAGATGTGATTGAGTTGATGGGCTGTTCAACTACAATCACAGAAATGAAGGACACATCTACTTCACGGAAAACAAGGAAGGTAGGCTGATGCAATCAAAGTTGAAAGGCTGGCAGAAATTATGCTTCTGCTAGCCTGAAAGCCACTTACATCACTCCACTACCATGTTTCAAAATCTAAGGTTTAAAATGAACATTTCTTCAGTGGTTGCAGAAAGAAGTATAAGCCAAAACAGTAGACACTTTAAGAATTCAAATTATGTCAATCTCAGTCTGCTTCTGGAAATATTCATGCATCACATCTTCAAGCACTGCACAGTCTACTTATTGAACTGTTTTTAGGAAACTGTACTGTCAGAAAATGTCACTGAAAGAAAACTGGCAGGTGACAAGAAAGAATATCCCTCTCTCTGTTTTCTAAGTAAGACAGGGAGGGATCTAGGCTCCAGCTTCTTCTAAAACTCTCAGCAGCAGAGCAGTACCTAACTCCTTTCAGAAGCCTGACCTCTTTCAAGTTCTTAAGGAGGTTGAACCTAAGCTTTCTCTTTCCCCTTATTCCTCAAGCCCTAGAAGCAACTGTTACTTCCTGCAGTTTCCATTAATAACTAGGATACCTTAGCATCCTCTTGGCTCAGGCTTCTGGTATTTCTATAAATAAATTCAACTATCAAAGGTCCTGTTTTAAATGCCTGTTGGCTATTATGGCTTAGATCTAAAATGTCCACCAAGTCTCACCTTGGGAGGTGGGGTCCGGTTGGAAGAGACAAGTCATTAGGAATGAGACTTGAAAGGGTATATTCTCATCCCTGGCTCTTCCCTTCTCTGTATGCTTCATAACCACCACGATGTGAGTTTCCTCCGCTGGGCCCTTCTACCATGCCTGTTTCTGCCTAGAAGCCAGTCAACCATGGACTGAATCCACAGAAACAGTGAGCAAAAATAAACTTTTAAGTTTTAGGTGCTGGGTATTCTGTCCCAGTGAGAAAGCTGACTAAAAGAGCGGCTTCTGCTTTCCTTGGTGAAATGTGAATAATGTCAGAGAAAGTCTAGAGCACAGCTTCATTCTTTACCAACACTATCTGACCAACTATTATCTGGTACTTTGTAAGCTAGTAATGAAGTGATCCTCTGATCCTCCTTTCTTTGTGAAATATAAAGCAAGAGACAAGGACGACAGGACTCAGTTGGTACCCAGGTATAGTACCATCACAGTAGTACTAAAATCTCAAATATGAACTCCAAGCAAACATTAAGATCAGTGTGTTTCACTCTCTCGAGTATCTGCAATTAATAAGCTACTTGTTTTAAATGTGATATGGAGAATCGAATAAAAATTAGGAAGCCTGATATTTCATCCTATCTTCAACTTTACATACATCAGTTTACTTGTTAGGCTCAATTTCTCACACTATGGCTGGCTAAGATGCTACATGCTATGCTGTTATCTTTCCTATGCTGACATCTAGTGGATACACTTAAGATTTCATTTTTTTAAAAGAAAAAAAATAAAAATAAAACAGACTTTCAAAACAGGCTAATAGGTGAATAACAATAATTAATACATTGCATACTGTTACCTTCCTAAGTAGTTACTCAGAGTACAAGATACAGGCATGAAGTATTGTTCCAACAATAAAACCTTTCTTTTCAATGAACTAAGAGGTGCTATCTGTATAACTAAATGAAAGCTCTTATTTCAGCTATTTTAAACACTCACTAAGATACCAGGCCATGTACAATTAATAAATAAGCTGACAGATTAATGCATGGAAGTGAAGCACAATAATATTATATCAGATTGTCATGGCATCTGAGTTTGATTCAAAGGTTACCTCCGTATCAACATCCCTACATGTGCAATTTTATCAGTTCTGTACAACAACAAATTGTTATATGAAAAATCTAGTTCTAGATTTTTATAAGTACTCAACATATTTAAAAGTAAAAGCAGAAACATAACACATTTTGTAAACAGCTTTTAAAAACTGATGGGAAACATTGTGTTTGGGTACAGAATTATTAAATCACCTCCGTGAACAGTACTTGTTCGCTGGGTTGAAGGAGGTGAGTAGGAAGAAAACTGAAAAAATGTTTTGTTAGTGTACACTAAGAAATTTCAGCTTCACCACTGCTCTCATGCTGTATGCACTTCCATATACTGTAAATATTGTGTATACACTGGGCAAATGTCTTCTAGTTTTATAATACCTAATTTCTAGATATTAAAGAGGTTGCCAATGTATAACAAAATGTGGTATACATTTGTGTTAAAATTTATAGAAAGGCTGTTTTTTGAAAAGGACTTTGGGAAGTGAAATTGTAACACCACCTCTCAGTGACGTATTTGCCTATATCAAATGTGATACAGGAAAAAGAACTGAAAGAAATAGAGGATTCTAGGCCACAATGCTCCTACTTAGAAGACACTTTCGGTTGTAAACACTATTACATGTGTAGTTTATTGACTACTCCTGAGTATACTGGACAAAGATGAGTCCACTATATATGGAACAGCCAGTCTTTGTCAGTGTTTAGAAGTAGAGATAGTAAATAAAATATTATGTAGAGAGCCATTTGCTACCATTAATAATAAAATACTGTTCTTTGCAAATGGAATGACTGAACCACTTTTTCAGCAGTACATATTTTTCTATTTGTGCTGGTTCAGGGTGGAAGGAAGAGAACAAAGTGCAAAGGACTTTAAATAAATGTGTTCTGGTGAAGGCTGACCACACTCCTTATGTCTGTGTACTTTGCTGGGACACAGTTGTATATAAAAAGACAAAAAAGTCCTAATGTACAACATTTAGTCTTAAAAAGGCTGACAATATATAACAAAAGTAGAGTTATTAAATGAACACTTCATGTGAAAATTCACAGGAAAGACTGTTTTTTTTTTTTTTTTTTTTTGGTTTTTCTCCGGTACCGGGAACCGAACTCACGACCTTGCGCTTGCCAGGCAGGCGCTTTTTCCGCTGAGCTAAATCCCCAGCCCCTAGGAAAGACTGTTTTTAAAACAACTTAGAAAGTGAAACTGTTCAGGTCCCCTCTAGGCATTACATGTATGTGTATCATCAGTTCCTTGAGTTGATAGAGAGATAGAAAGGGATAAATATTCTAGGCCAGAGTGCTCCTTTGTTTTTATTTTTTATTATTTGGAGACAAGGTCTTGCTATTAGTTTAGGCTGGCCTTCAGCTCACTATGTAGCTCACTGTGTAGCTGGCCTCAACCTTGAAGCAATCCCGCCTCAGCCTCCTCAGTATTGGGATTAGAGGCGAGTGCACCACCACACATGGCCGAAGTGTTCCTATTTACAAGATACTTTCAAGTACAGCCTTTGTTAAGTATAGGTGTACAATTTATTCAATGCTACTATACATATAGTGGGAAATTTAAGTCCTTGTTGGAAACATCTAGTCTTTCTAGATGTTTAAGGTACACGTAAGTGAAAGTCAAGGGCTTAAATAATGCCCTTTAAGTACTTTTTATTACTTCACAGGGATGATTCCATTTTGGGAACGGAACTCTGTCAACTTCATGTCTTGGACAGTATGCTAACTGTTCACAGGTTAGGGGATATTCAGCATTCTTTGTCCATTAATTGAGTTCTGGTTGTCTAGCCATTGTTCTATATGTAGACTGCCATTAATACTGATGGATATTAAAGGATATATCCTAATGCCCCAATAAATTAGAAGTAGCAAAAATATTCTCTCTATAAATAGCTTTTTGTTAGTTTTTAGGAAGACTATCTTCTAGAAGTGATCTTTATTAAAGCCACCTGTTGGAGCTGGATGTGGTCCTGAACTCAGTCAACACGATGGCAAAGAAGAGAAGAAGAGGGTGAGGGAAGGGCTCTCTGCCAGCATCTTCATATCTGGGGATGGTTTGGGAATATAACCATGGGTTTATATGTACATTTTTGGTAAAGTATTTGGGTTAGCTATGTACAATGTTCATACTCTACTGTACAACATTTAAGTTTTATAGATATCCTGAAGTGATAACGCATGATTAAAAAAAAAAGAGCTAGTAAATTAGCCAACTTGTAACTATTTGTTGTAACAAGAGAGATGCCATTATGGACATGGAATTGCCGGCCACCTCTGGATGGTAGGTATCAGCTTGTCACCAGCCTGGCAGCAGAGCGGCTGCAAACAGCAGACAGCTCATTTTACACTGAGCATCAAGGGAAAGCACTATTTTAATTACAACTCTGCCACTACATCCATCAAAAGGCCTGTTGTCACGTTCATCTTCAGTGAGATTTTTGTCCCAAAGACGGGCAGGATACAATTTTTTTCTATTAGACTGAGTTGGTACAGTGTACTCTTGGTTACCAAAACTACTCTAGTAGCTTTGGGATTCTGAACTGTGAGTATTTGTGATGTGTGGAAAAGCATGACACACACTATACTACCTCAGTCACACAAACGTCATGTTGTGTACTATATGCAAGGCCTAGGACACATGCACTTAAGCTACTTATGCCTATGAATGACTTTGTTCTTTGCTTGTTTTTCTTTCCTGTAATGTACATATTAACTTTTTAAAAATAAAGATTATTTTAACCCCCTCTGCCAAAGAAAACTAATTCAGGAAACTGTATACCACACCATTAAACTAAATGATATTAACAACATTCATTACTTCTGGGTGAGAATAACCATCAGACTGGGTAACTTCGAAGGTTTAAGTAATATTCTAGTTCCTTAATGAATGGTGGATTCAAACGATTGTTATTTTTAGGTTTTATAATTTACAAATAAGGTGTATACATTCTTTTGTACTTGCAAGTAACTAAAAATATTTTAAAATGTAAAGCCATTGTTGATTACAGAGCACATGTGACTCATTCAAAGATTCCCAACAAAAAAAGGCCTACACTGGAAATTCAGGTGCCTGTACTCCTTCCAATATATAAGCTGTAATGTCTCGGTGCTCTACTTTTTAAAATTTACCACTATAGAAAACCTCAAATACTTCTGTATCTAGGGTTTATAGTACCTGATAGTGATGGTGCTTCTTTTAAGCCATGCTAACTTTACTTAGTAACTGTCTGCTAATCACTGTGTAGACACTGAGTATCTGGCAATGAGGAATTCAGAGATAAATGGGAGACTAAACACAACAGTGTTGCATGCTTCCGTATAGAAATAAAAGCACACAATGAACACAGAGAAAAAGGAAAACCTAATTAAACCCTAGCAAAGTTAGTAAACACTTCCCAGAGGGGCTGATTCTTAATTCTTTATTTGCTGTCTCTTTAAGAAATAACTTAGAGAACAAGGGTAAAGTTCTCATGCCTGAGGCTCTCAGTTCAATCCACAGCAAGGAAATGTAGTATGTGTTTTAAAAAAATGATTAAAACTAAAGAATGAAGTACAGATCCCCCTCATCATATACTCAAAACCCCAGAGTAAAGCTATCACATTTTGCTATACTATAGGGTTCTCCCGGTATCCACAGGGACTGGTGCCAGAACCCCCTCAGGCACTAAAATCTGGAGCTGGTCAAGTCCCTTACATAAAATGACGCTGTTGTTTGCATACTACCTACTCACTTCTCAGTTAATTATAATGCTCAATAATGTACAATGCAAACACTGTGTAAACAGTGCTTGTTACACTGTATTGTTTTAAGAATGACATGGAAAAAAATCAGTACATATTCAATATTAATGCAATGTTTTTCTTGATTTTATTTTTTGTTGTTCTGGAGCTTGAACTCAGCCTCATCCACAACAGGCAAGTGCTCCACTGAGCTACAACATGCTCACCACCTTTGAATCTTTTTAACTGCAGTTACTTCAGACCACACATGTGGAACCCACAGATACAAGAAACTGCCATTATCTGCTGCCTCTTCACTTCTTCTGTGCAATTAACACCCCAATATTCCCCAACTACCTTTCCTCTCCTCCTTCTCAGGCAGTCCGTGCCTTAAAACCATGCTTTCTTTGCATCATCTAAACATTTTTTACTACAAGGTTATGTATTTTTTTAACTTTTTTATTTTAAAGAGAAAAGAACCAAAACAACTTAACAAACACGAAGACATAAACGAAACAACACAAAAACAGTAAAAGCAATACAGAATTCCAAACAAGGTGATAGGAAATTAACAATGGTTGTTGTATTATATATTGTTACCTTCAAAGTGGTTACTCAGATAACCAGATATAGGCATGCAAGACTGATCAAACAACTACACATTAACTGTTCCTTTCCATAAACCAACAGAAACTATAAGTACAATTATCTTAGCTATCTTGTGTGTATACATATATATGTATTTTTCCCCTCCTTCCTTCTCCTTTTCCCCATCCCAATTGTTCTTTCCTTTTGAGCAGTTTCTTTCCCTTTCACAATATCTACTGTACCTTTTAGATTTTACTTACTCTTTAAGATTCTTACACAAGAAGACAATACGATGTTTACACACGTGAGTCTGATTTATTTCACTTATGAGTATGGTCTCTAGTTGCATCCATTTACCTATAAAAGCCTCAAATTTATCTTTTTTATAGCTGAGTAATATTCCATTGTAGAAAAATACCACAACTTTTTTATCCATTCCTCAGCTGGTGGGCATTGGGGTTGTTTCTATGATTTAGCTATTACCAACTGTGCTGTTGTAAACATGGGTGCACATATATTGCTGTGGTATGATGTTTTTAGTTCTTCTGAAAAAATACTCAGAAGGGAACTAGCTGGGTTGAATGGGACCTCTAATCCTAATTTACTGAGGAATCTCCAGACTAATTTCCACAGTGGCTGCACCAGTCTACACTCCCAGCAACAGTGGATGTATTCTTAAATAACATAAAATTGGTCTGATTTTCAATTTTCATGAAGGAAATACTGTACATATTCTTTGAAAACCGGCTTTTCTGAATTTTTTGAGAATTAATCATTTTCACCTTACCTATTACATCCTACTGTATTAATTCAAAGAAACAAATGTGTTTTCAATTTTTTTACTAATTAAATTATCCCTTATACATCTATAGACATGCTACACAGACTTGTGTCTGTGCACAAGTTTTTACAGGGCATCCATCTGGCAATGAAAAGGCAGCTATAACTTTACTGAATGAAGCTAAGTTGCTCTCCAAAATTCTATCAACTCACTATTCTACTGTTAAAAAGACTTGTTCTTTTTCATCTCCCAAAAATGGAGGCACTGGTTTGCAGACTGAAATCTCACTGATAGTTTAATCTGCATTTTCTTGGTTACCAGTAAAAATGTTCATATTTTTATACCGTTATAAGCCACCTGGGAAATGTGTGTTTCTTTCCCTTGCCACCTATACCAGTTTTTTCTACTACTCTCTCCCCCAGCCCCATCTTCGCTGTGCTGATGCTGCTCTGCATCGCTAGTGCTAACAATTCTCAGACATGCTTGCAAGCTACACCCTTGTCAGGAGGAACTGGACAAGGCAGGAAGAGAAGAGAAGTTTCCAGTTAGGACAGGCTAGCAGTTGCTGAAGGTGAATAGGGTGGTGCCAATACCCAATGCCCTAATTAGAGGTAGATACAGCCCATGGGTTCTAGCGTAATGACAGTGGCAACTTACCTGTTATTTTCTCTTTGAATATTCAGCTGCTTTATTCCACATCTTTTCCTTTCTGCTCCCCAGCCTTTCCAATAGGTACCTTTGTAATGAATCTGTCTGAAATCCCCAGAGTAACATGAGTTCCTCACTCAACTCCAATGGTGTATCATGCTTTTTCTTTCCAAGAGTTTTGGGAAATCTACGTAAGAATTCTGGAATACCAATCCTTTGATTTTTATATATCAGGTGAATATTTCCTTCTCCCAGTCTCTAACATGTCTTAACTTTATGATGCTGTTTGTGGTTAATAGTCCAATATTTCATCTTCTCTTTGTGATCTGTGCTTATAATTTAAGTAATAATTCTTCAAAATCATCTTAGCTGTTCTTGGACTTTTATTCACCTATGTGTTTGTCAAATTCTCAAAAAAAAAAAAAAATCCTGAAGGGATTTTCATTTAATTTTGCATTAAATGTGTACATTATTCTGAGGCAGAAATGCCATCATAATATCAATCCTTCTGTAACCTAATCTATGAATATGTATTACATGAACATATTCTTTACTACTAAACAACTTTGCTTTGTTGGGATCAAGTCTATTTGATATATATTTCTTCATTCATTCCTGTATTTGACATGCTATTTTCACTTTGGACTATTAGTAAGACTGACCTACTGACTGTAGTTACTGGTTTTACTATCAAGCCTGTTTTACATAAATTTTTTTGGTATTCTTTGAAACAGTTTATAAACAAAAGAACACACTGGCTCCTTGAAGAGTTTTATAAGGAAGTTCTTCCAAACATTTAAGAAGTCTACACTGCTTTCATCTTTGAAACTCTAGCCATTAAGCAGACATTCTGTCACACAGCCATTCTCCCCAAGCATCAAATGAATAAACAAATGCACAATTCAAGCAAAATAGCTTACTCATTTAAAAAAAGATTACCTAACCACATCCCATGGAAAGAGTAATTTTAGATCAACTGAAATGAACTGCAACTTTATAGATTAGGGAATAAACTTTTGGAATAGGTAACCTATTGTGGTGGACTTGTAACTGGGGGTCAACTTGTAACACTGAAATGAACTGAATCAGCTTGGTGCTGGGTGTGGGAGACCCACCTGAGGACTGTTGCCAGCAACACAAGAGGCAGAACTGGGAAAGAAGATGGGAGGCTGTTGGGAGCTGGTAGAGCCTGTGGGAAGCTGTTAAGGAGTTGCTGGTTCTCTTGGGCTATCCTGCTGAAGGACCTTTCATACTGGTTTCCTGATGAACTTGGCTATTCTTGCTGGAGGAGGAGTCTGGGCCCTCATTGTCACTGAGAATGGCTACACTTCACTTTGGGGGAGCTCTGCTCCTCACTTTGAGAATCACTTCTTGACTCAGGAGTGGAAGATGGTGCACAGCTCAGTCTCCCAGAGAAGCTTATCCCATTGGCTTTCCTGATGGGAACATGGCTTTCCTCATCAGTGGAGGAGCTCAGAACCTCACTGTTGCTGAGGATGGCTGTGGTACTTTTCAAGGGAGCTCTGGGTCTTACTCTGAGCATCACTTCCTGGTTCCAGTACAGATCCTGCACCCTGATGGCACAGACTTTCTAGCTTCCACCGCTGACCTCTGGGCCTTCCTCCCAGCACAGATCCATGAAACAGGCCTGCATGAGACATTATCATGGGCTCTAGGCCTCCAGTTGGACTTGTGGGAGGCACTGTGATGGACTCTAGGTCTTCAGCTGGACTCATGCAGGACACTACCATGGGATCCAGGCCCTCAGCTGGATTCTTTGGTCTTTAGTGTGTGGATAAATTTCCTGTACTCTCTTTTTGTATATGATTCTTCAGGTATTATAAATAATCTTATAAAATATGTGTCCTGTATTATTATTGTTCCCCTTACAAAACCCCAAACTACAACACATATCAAGGGATAATTCAAACATAACCCCCAAAAGGTTAATAAAAGCAAAAGAGCAAAGCTGGCAGACAAATGTCTACTGTTAAGATATAGGTCTCCAACTGAGAGAAAACCGGTCAAAACTTGCCATATATGAGTGAAGTACCACTCACAGTTATCTTAACAGGACTGAAATAGCTAAGCTCTTAAATTTGTACTTCTACTTTCCTTCTCTCATAATTTGAATTAAAAGATAAAGTATTCTTGGCAGTGAAGTCTCCCGTAATTTTCTGTGTGGACTGAGGTCTCCTCTTAATTTTAAAGTCCTTGTGACATTAGGTAGAATGGCTTTCTACCCAATCACCAACGAATAAGAGAATCTTAGACCAGAAAGGGATCATCCATGCTAACATGGAAGCCTCCAGCTCAACCATTTAACTTCGGTCTGAATTTATTCTATCATGTCAAGCAGTCTTCTACTCAATGCTTTAATATTTGCATGACTCAAGTTTTAGACTTCAAATCTTTAGAAAAAATTAGAAACTTCAGCAACAACTGAATGATAAATAATTAATACAGCATAAATCTTGCCCTCAAGAATCACAAATCCTTGTACTGAGCTGAAATTCACTCACATGTTAACTTCCTCTGAGTCCAATTCTCATTAATCTCCCAGAAGCAAACCAAAAAAATCCCTGTGCCACTGAACAAATCATTAAATATTTGAAGCATCTTTAATAGTGAAGTCAAAAGAAAACTATCCATTAGACTATACATACATACTCACATATGCAAAAAATTACAAATAAGACATTTCCTCTCTATTAATTATGAGGATTACCATCTGAAAGACAATAATATTTACAAGTGGTCATTTAGGAAATACTTTAACAGTACAGACTAAAGGAAATAAGGGCAATAGAATCATTTTCCCAGATGAATCAACCTTTATTTTTGTATCCAAAATGTCCAGCAGAAGGCCTGGATGCTATAAATGTTAAATGAAGGTATAAGTTTATGAATGAAATCTTACATGTTTGATATACTATGGCATTATGTATGGTCATAAATAAATGTATATCATTCACACAAAACAAACTGAAAACATTTTCAGATGTTCCTGACAGAAATTAATACTACCACTAAAACTTTCAAACTGAGGAAAAAAAATTTTCAACACAAAAAAAATTTTTTACAAGTATAATTACTAAGAAAAGACAGATGATAACTAAGAAATGCCCTTCACTAGTTAGATCTGTTAAAGCCTAGCATAGTAATGGTGAACCTTTCAAGGCTTTCAATGTAACCGCCTGCTGCAACACATGGGCCACAGGTTTGCCACAACTGGCCTAGGACCATAAAGGAATTTAATACAGTGAAACTGCAAAAGGGTACCAATGTTTCCCTTGTTTTTAACTGTAAATTAACCTAACAGCACTTAAAATCATTCTCTTAAATGTAACTTCTTTAGGCTCATCGTAACCAAACAAAATTTATACAAAGCAACAATATTTTTTTCTTCTTGGTAATGTTTTTAAGGGCTTGAATAATTTTATACTTACAGATCACTGTCTCTTACAAGCTAAACAAAATGCAACAGAGATCATTAGTTACACTCTGATCTTACTGAGGTGGCCATTAAAATTGAATGAAAAAAATGTACAGATAGATATAGATATTTATGTATTTTTTTCATTATATTCTTTTTAAAAAACACTATTTTACTTCAGTTGAAGAGTAGAGACAAAAAGCCTGGGCAGATTTTTAAAGTTTGGTCCAAAATATTTTCAAAGAACAAGGGTTGATACCACTGACTAAATAATATTAAAACTAGATTTAGAGTTGGGCATGGTGACACACACATGTAGCCCCAACACTCAGGAGGCTGAGGAAGAAGGATGGTAGTGCCTTCAAAGCCAACCTGGGCTACATAGTGAGTTCTGGACCATCACAAACTACACAGTAAGACCCTGTCTTAAAAACAAAGAAAAAGTGAAATTTAAAAGAACAAAGGCTGATTTCCAAAACAGTTGTTTTCTTAATACTGTGGAATATGCTTAATTTTTTGAACCATTTTTAAGAACACAATGTGCGAGTATCATATAACATTTTTCAACGAAGCACACCATGTAATTACTATAGCTTTTAAAGCTTTGCAGAGTATGTAAGAGAAATGCATAGTTGCATAAGCCTACATTCATTACTAAGCTGCTTTGACTATTTTACCCAGTCATCTAAAGTTGCTGGGAGAAAGGAATTGAAGAGGGTGAGAATGCACAGAAAACGTGAGCACAGCCCAGAGGACTGTGAAGTGATCTGAAACCACACAGCTCAAACCCTGCAATTCCTGAGAGAAATTGAAGACTAGAGAGATTCAGTGACTCAGGCAAGAGCGACAAGTGAGTGAAAGAGGCGGGCTTATCCAACTGAGCCTGACAGATCTGTGCAGCTTTTGAGAACACGTTTAAGATACAGCAGCAAGGCCAGACATGGAGAGTCAAGTACCACCATCACCACTGCAACAAACACAGAAACAAATCGAATGCCCTATCCCGACCCCTTCTCACCAAGGGTAAAGACTGTCTGGCTACCAACCAAACTTCAATCGACCAGCTAGTCCCGAAATCCAGTCAGTTACCAGCTACTGGATCAGCGCCACAATTTAGTGATTCCATTCTCCAGGTCCTTCCTCGTACAGGCTGACACATTACTACATATAGTTCATGCTACTGAAGGAACTGCATTTGATGACTTTCTCCAAGGTGTTACATTTTCCTCTACTTACAGATCACAAGCATCAGACTGCTATCCACATTCTCCCAATGGCAATTATGACAACTGTTAAAAATTTCCAGCTTTTCACACTGATACAGTCTGTATTTGTATGTGTGCATATTTTCCTTTTTTACATACTGATGTTCCTTAAACCTAAAAGTGAGTTCTTTCAAGGCAGGTACGTTTGAAGTTTAACATCTATTTTGTATTCCTTCTCTACAAAATATGCTGTCTCTCTTATCACTAACCAGCAATCAGAATCTTCTTCAGTTACTTCACAAACCTCTAGCCTGTAGCATTAGGATATTTTAAAGGAATGGATATGTCCCTCTATTCCTCTGAGCTAAGTTATATATGCAAAAAAATGCTGTATTTATCAAGTATGATGGAGAAAGTAAAGTCAAACCAACTTTTCACTAGGAGAGGGTCTCAATCTCAGGGCCACAGAAGGCAATCACTGGTCTATGAATCTGAATGGGAACCTTTCTCTATATGAAAGCTAGCAATTCCCTCATTTACAAGTATAGTCTACAAACCACTGTAATACTAGAAGTACCCATAAAGCTGTTATTAATTGAAATTATAAGTATTTATCCACCACTATTTAAAACTACAGTGAATAGCAAAATTGTTCCTAAAGCTGATACTCTGAGAAACGTATTTTAATCATTATGCTGGGGCAAAATACATGGGCTTCTCCAGATAAGTACCCCTGCACTATAACACATAGAATAGGTGAGGTGGTAACAGTTCTGAAAGATCATCACAACTGTCATATCATCTCTAGCAGAAGGATAGGATAGTTTTGAAATGTAAATACATGTCCAATTTGTGATAAGAGCACAAAAAAGGCATTTTAAAACTGATCATTTTTACTTGAAGAACACAAAGTACATCTATTACAAAAATTACATTTTCAAATACCTATTAACTTGTTATAAGTAAAATAACTGCAGGAAAAACAATGACAGAATTACAAATGTTTAAGTACTCAGGACCCTTTAATGGTAACTATACTTTTTGTTGAGTACAATTTACTTCCAAGATTTTTTTTGAAAAGGACAAAAACCAGTAAGTAACAGGTAGGATTCTTATTTAAAGCAAAATATAAACAAGTCTTCCTTTCTAGCTTCCAATGGAGGCTGGAAGAAATTATACTAAGTTACTAAAATTAAGGCATAGACTTTTATTGATGACCTATACTAGTGATAAATAAAATGACTTACAAGGGAATTTAAAGAAAGCACATACCTCTCCTACTGAAAGAAAGCTGTAAAAAAAGTAGTTCTAATTAATTTACATTTCCCCCACTGCTGCCTATTCTAAGCCAGAAACTAAACAGAGTATTTCAGATATTTTTAGTTCAATATACAGAATACTTCCCTTAAATATATTTAACCAATGTAGCTTTTCGTTTAAATAATTATTTTTCATTTACATCTGAATAATCATTTCCCCCAAAGACATATTTACCTTCAGCCAGTGCTGGTGATTCTGTCCTTGTCCTTCTATCTGTTTAAAGAAAGAATAAAGAAGGAAGTCTAAAACATTATACTTTGAAACAAGTTATTACAGTTAATTTTAAAAATAAGTATCACTGAATGCTAGCACATGCATGTTACGTATTTCCTTGAATTAGCATGACTGCTGTCTATAGAGGGTATAACTAAAATAAACCGTGTTAAGCCCTAGAAAAACAATGCATGATAAAACCACCAAGATGTCACCCTCAAGACACTCAAACACTAACACATGTACCAAGATAAACACAGAGTTCTCATCACAGATCATGAAACTAGCAAAGACAAGAGAAGGAAAACTGGTTATTCCTCTTTATTCTTGTGGCAGGGGTCTAAAATTATACAGACATATTTATATATTATCACAATTTAAATTCATTTAGTACCAATATATTAAAAACCCATAATCCTTATGCCATGATGATAACTTCTTACTTACCAGAGGCACATTTGGCAAAACTCAAGTTAACTACAAAGTCCTGTCTAGGATTAGTTTTTAGGACCTAAAATAATTTTAGATAAAATGAAACTTCAGCCATGTGTGGTGGCACATGTTTGTAATCACAGCACTCAGGAAGCTCAGGCAGAAGGATTGCCACGAGTTTGAGGCCAGCCTGGGCTACATAGCAACATCCTGTCTCAAAAAAGAAAAAAAAGAAAAATTCTTTTTCTTTAAGTCTGCAACTAAACTATACTAAACTAGCAAATATCCAACTAATGTAAATAGTCACCTTTGTCTAATTGTTTAGTCTATAGTTCAAGTTGTAAATTTAACAAACACACAATGTATGAAAATGAAACACACATGTATGAAAATGTTGGGTACAATGCTGAATTTTACTGTCTTCAGACAGTAAAACTGCACTGTCTTTCTAAGAGAATACATCATTTTATCATGTATCCTATCTTCTACAGGCTGAAATGTAGTTCTATGTCTTTTTTTTCCCCCTTGTTTCTTTTTAATAAACCAAAAAATGTAAATAAGACTACCAAAATTTAGGCTCCTGTGATTTAGACATTCTGATTCTGGGGAAGAAAAAAGGGCTTCTGCCAAAAGACACAGGGAGGGCTCTGCAAGATTCTGAGGTAGTAACCACTGCTTGTTCATCTCTGACTTCTAAGCAGCCAGCTAAGTTTAATTACCATATTGGGAGTTGGGGCTAGAGGGCTGTGCTATAAATTGACCCTAATAACTAAAGGGACCTACAGGTGATTGTACACATAGGATACAGGAGATATTTTTTGTTTGTTTGTTTGTTTTCCGGTACCGGGAATCGAACTCACAACCTTGCGCTTGCCGGGAAGGCTCTGTGCTGCTGAGCTAAATCCCCAGCCCCTACAGGAGATATTATACCAAGAATCAAGGGAATTTGAATGGTACAAACGTATCCAGTGGTAACTCTTAAAATAGGCACCTGCAGCAATTATGCCATAAATAAAATAAACAACTAAGTGTCTTTAACATTTCAATGTCTGTCACTCTACTAGAGAAAGCCTGGTGAAGTGCTAGCTGAAAATCTAGAATAGGAAGTAGAGAACTGAAATGATGAATAACACTGTTTCCTTTAATTCTCCTGTAACAAGTCTACTGTGGAGACTGTGGCCAGCCTCCACTTTGAATGGCTTTGCAGTAGGAACTATTCCTGGACATAGTGGCCAGCACTTAATGGGAGGTGGAAGAGAGTCGATGTAAAATACCTCTTGTGCCTGCCTCTCATTTTCAACCCCCTGAGGCATTTCCCCTTGGCTGTACTCTCTGGCTCACCTTCTGCTTTGGGATATGCAGTAAAGGATGTCTAAAAAACTCCCCAACTACTCACAGACACATACAAACCTAGAAGTTGAAATGTTCACACCACTGCAACACCTGATCAATGGGGAATGGAACTTGTTAGACAAACACTGCCCCTTGTTCCCACCCAAAGGCACATCCTTCTTGTTTTCTCAGAGAACTTCCACAGGACCAAGCTCCAGCTGCTCACAGAAATGACCAGGTCAACAGCACTCTCTTGGATTGCCCTTCCCTCCTTCCTGTTTCACTTAGCCCCATCTTCCAAACTGTATTCTTATTAACAAGTCCTCAAATAAACTGCCTCCAAGAAAGCCTGTCTCAGGCTCTGCTTCTTGCGAGAAATCACATTAAGACACTTGTCTTCCAGGATACCATACTCCCTCCCTTTTTATCCTACCTCACTGGATGCTTCTTAATTGTCTTTTTGTCCCCTCAAAGTCCTGAAGGCTGACATGACCAAGGCTCAGGGCTGAGTCTCCTGCTTTCTCTGTGGTCTCACTGTGTTTCATGGCTTAAAGCATCAGCTTTGTATCTCAAATTCCATGTCAGTCTACATGCTTCTCTCCACCTCCATATACACAGCCACTGCTTACTCACTATCTGCAATGGAATGTTCAAACTGAACATATGCAGAACTGAATCTACCTTCCTTCCCCAAATCTGCTCTACCTGCAGTCCTCCATCTCAGGTGACAACATTCTACCCTTCCAGATTCTCAGGTTTAAAACTCCAGAGTCCTTGTCCACTAACCTTTCTCACATATTCTATCGGAACTCTTACTACCCAAAATTCTCAAGCTACCATCGCCTATTAACTCAAAAGTTGAAGATTCAGCAGTCATTAGCCATATTAGATTTAATATTCCTTCTGTAATCAAGAAGTTCTAGAATACAAACTGCAAGGTTAAGTATGTATGGGATTGGTCAAGCCACCTGAGATAGAAATGTTAACTAAGGCAAACTAACACACACATTTTATGTAAACAGTGCTGTTGCTATTGACATGCCATGCTAAAAATACATTTGATCCAATATTACAGATATTTGTGTCAGTAGATCTGGGATGTTAACAACAAATGCAGTTACATTTTAGAAACACTCAGAAGGCCAAACAAAACAGTCCAAAGGCCATATTTGGTTAATGAATCATTAGTGTGAAACTTTTGCTCTAAAAATTTCAGTGTCTACAATTTACCACACTATTAATTCTTTTTTTTTTTTTTTTTTGGTTTTTCTCCGGTACCGGGAACCGAACTCACGACCTTGCACTTGCCAGGCAGGTGCTTTTGCCGCTGAGCTAAGTCCCCAGCCCCCACACTATTAATTCTTAATAAATCACTTTTCTCTATCACTTAGAGCATGAATGGGAGCAACTTAGTTTCAGAGCTGAACCACTGTGGTTTCCTCTAAAGCCCTTTTTAGGTCAATGCTATTACAAATAGAAAGAACAGTTTATTTTTAAATTTTTTAGTCAATGACAAAATCTCTTTCCCTAATGTCCACCACAGCCACCCATAATTAAACAAGTGCCTTGGCTGGTCACTTATAAAAGTGGCAGGGACAAACTACTGCTATTTGCATAAAATCACAGAGGACAATTCAATTTATCCTAATTAACAAACTAAGACCTAGTTTTTAAAAAACTTGTAATTATAGTTACCCACAGAAATGTCAAGTCATAAACACTGAACAGGAGATAATATTTGAATTGAATAATCCAGGCACCACTTAAAATCTTTAGATCTGGCAGTTTTTCAAGTTATTTATTATATGTCTTTGCCTCTAGCAAAGATAAGACATAAAAGCTGTGACTTCAGAGCATTCTGTCACTCATGTTTATATCTTTACAGTATTTCAAGTGATGGTATAAAAATCTAACTGGTTTTGCAACCTAAGTTGTAGTACTCCTTCACTGGGTACATGATAAAATCTACCCAAATTCAAAATGTTTAATATCTCCTTGACATACACAAAACAATCTTTAAAACCATCTTTGAAAAAGAAAAGGGTTCTTGAATTAATAAGCCAAATGACCAGACTCCCAGATTAGACAATAACTATTATAAAAGCACAATAGTATTAAATTCCAACAAAAATGACTAGCTTTTAATTTAAGAACTTGAAAAAGTATTCTATATTCATTTGGGAAAAAAAAACATGCAAGTCTAAAAATTTTACTTAAAAACAAAAGAACAGATGAAAAGAACCACTCTTTTCATTAACACTTAAAATTGTGTGGCACAAATCTATAGTTATGGTAAAAGACAGAAATCAAAAAAGGTATAATTGCATGTAAGTAGAAACACACACATCATTTATCAGAGTTTACTACATACCTAGTAACGAAGCAGATATGCTAGGAGATGTTATGATGAGAAAGACCATGTACACTAGAAGTGTCCAGTGTAATTTATTACGGCAATTTAAATTTTCAAGGAAAAAAATGCACCCTAAGAAACATCTACATAAAGTTCTATAACAAGAAAATGAGTAGGGGCCAGGGATATCTCAGCAGCACAGCACCTGCCTGGCAAGCATAAGGTCCTGAGTTCAATTCTCAGTATCAAAAAATAAAAAAAAAAAGAAAAGAGTAAGTTTATTTCCAACTAGGGGTAGGGAATGGATGGATATCAGATGTTAGCAAAACTTTTCTCAAGCCCTGGTGTCTGAAATGAACTTTGAAGAATGGATTTGGTTAAACAAGAAAGGAAAGTAAAAGAATATTTCAGGTGCAGAATGTATCATCATAGAGCAATGAAGAATGAAAATTTTATGTAATAAATGGTGTTGCTATAACCCAATGGAAAACTGAAACAGGTCCTTCTCAGCCAAGACTGTATACTGTGGATAGATTATAGTGTTTGATTTCTCAAAAATAAGCCTTAGAAAATATAAAGCATTATCTTACTTATCTTTGGAGAGTAATACTAACATTGGAAGCAAAGTAAGAAATTTTAAATGGAAATATCTAATCAGATAACAACTTAAAAAAAGGTTACAAAAGTGTTTTGATAATTTCACATGAATGTATATAATCAAGCTACAGGAAAGTATCATGATGTTATGCTTGCGTAAACCCTCCTGCAGTCCTGGAACAGGCGTCTAGAGTTTTTGATTGATTCATGGTCCAATGCTGAGACTATGGGTGTGAGTGCTACACCTACCATAAGGGAGGAAAAGAGGCTTGCTGTCTCCTGCTCCTCCCTTTTTGCTCTTGCTGCTTTTGCTATCTTCTGCTGCCATGAACTGTTGCCTTCGGCCATGTGCCCCTCTGCCTTGGGGCCTGCTGAGTATGAACTGAAACCCCCACAGACTGTGAGCTAAATAAACCTTTCCTTCCTTAATTTGGGGCATCAGGTATTTTGTCTCAACAACGAGAAAAAAGTAACCAAGACAAAATTCAGTACCAAGTGTGAGGTCGCTGCTGTGACCACACCTGATCATTTGGTTAAGGAGCCTTTGAGAATGGCTGTGGGAAGAGTTTGGAAAGGTTCAGAGATGTCACCTGAAGGAGTAGAGCTGGAATGCCTTAGGCTGTTCTGTATGAGAGATTCTGGTCAGAGCTCAGAAGACCAGAAGGCTGACAGAAATCCTGCTGGTAAAGACCAGGTTTGGGAAGAAGGACTGCACTGGTTGTTGGGACTCTGGATGATGTGTGTTATGGCTTGGCAGAAAGCTTGTCTGCATTTTGCTCATGTCCAAAGACTTTGCCTGACTGAGATTAGGGGCAGTAGACTAATTTATCTGGCAGAAAAAATTTCAAGGCAGTCAAATGTTTAGGCAGTGGCATGGCTACTGTTGGGGGCTTTTAGCCAGATTTATGTTGTGAATGAAGAACAAAGAACCCAGCAGGATGATCTGAAATGTTGTGAGTTTGGCCAGAAAAAAAAAGCTGCAGGAAAGCTGTGAACTACAAAGATAGAAGAGAGGAGAACTTGATAGCTGAGAAGAAACATGAAAATAAAAAAGATGGCCTGAGGACATCACAAAAACAACAAGTCTCCATCCTTTGCAGCCTCAAAACTACAAAAGTAAGACTTTACTTTAAGGAAAAAGCCACAGAACACCAGGTTCCAGAATGGTGGCAACCTAAAAAATGTGTTCCTCAAAAGTGGATTCAGGGTGTTCATCGATCCAGGTACTAGATCCCTACAGTCAAGAAAAAAAAAGCCTGGCTACTGCTCCAGCTGGTGGCACATCTTGGCATCATTCACATGGTGCTGGTTTTAGGCACAAGGAAAATACTAGAGTTCTGAGGTTAAAGAGGCTTCCACCCAAATTTCAAAAAAAGGCCCAAGAGGCCAGACACTGTGCCCCTGGGGGGATAGTAGGTAAAGCTGTGAGTGAAAGCCTAAAGTACAGTGGAGACCCCAAAAGTTTAAAAAAACCAAAAATGTGGATCACCTAAGAAAAGCTACAAGGATTGAACAGCGCAGGCCCAAGAAAAAAGCCATGGGAGCTGCAACCACCGAAGTGCCGTAGGGGCGGATCCATGCAAGTCCGTTGGAGCTCACAATTTATCACAGATTGCTTCAGATATTCTACATGAAACTATAGGACTTAATGTTTGCTCTGCTGGATTTTGTACTTGCTTTGGTCCCAATGCTTTGTATCACCATTTGCACCTTTTGAAATGGTAACATTTATCTTGTGCCATTAAATGTTGGAAGTGTTTAACTGTTCATTTGGTCAGGGGCTCACAGCTCAGTTTGCCTTACATCTTGGAGGAGATTTGGGTCTTAGACTTTTCAGCAATGATGAAACTGTTAGGACTTGGGCAACTCTTAGAGATGGACTAAAATGTCTTTTACATAAAGGATGTAAATGAGTCTTTGGGGGGCCACGGGCAGAATGTTATGATTTGTGTCTACATGTCCCCCCAAACCCTCCTACAGTCATGGGGAAGGCTTCCAGAGTTTTTGATTGACTCATGGTCCAATGCTAAGATTATAGGTGTGAGTGCTACACCCACCCTAAGGGGGGAAAAGAGGTTTGCTATCTCTTGCTCCTCCCTTTTTGCTCTTGCTGCTTTTGTTGTTTTTCACTGCCATGATCTGTTGCCCTCTGCCATGTGTGCCACCCTGCCTTGGAGCCAGCTGGGTATGGAATGAAACCTCCACAAACTGTGAGCTAAATAAATCTTTCCTTCCTTAATTTTGGGCATCAGGTATTTTGTCTCAACAACAACAAAAAGTAACCAAGACACATGATAACTTCTAAGAGGAAGGCAGAACAGTGAACATTCATGTGAAAAAAATTCAAAGACCCTACTAATTAACTAGAAATACAGCAAAATGGTTATTGAGTAAGACAGATCAGGGTTGAGGATCCACTTATTTAGGTTCTACAAGTATCTATTTCAGGGGCTGGGGATTTAGCTCAGCGGCAAAGCGCCTGCCTGGCAAGCGCAAGGTCGTGAGTTCGGTTCCTGGTACCAGAGAAAAACCAAAAAAAAAAAAAAAAAAAATTTAAAGTATCTATTTCAGTGTTCATAAAATGAAGATTTCCACTTACCTAAATTATCTAAACATCAATTTCCTTTATCAATTCCTAAAATAATAAATCTCAAAGAACATGTGAAGATTAATGGAAATCTAATTAACACAATCACTGTCTCTCATATAAAATTATAAGACACATGTCTTTCTCTAGTTTGATACCCTATCTAAAGTACTAACTAGCAATAACTATGCCAAAGACACATCAGAGTGTACATGGCCAAATACAAATCTCAGCTTCTATGTCATCTTTTACTATGCTTACTACTACAAAAGTTTAACCAGAAGAAAATACATTACATTAAAAGGTTACATTACATTAAAAGGTTACATTAAAAGCCACCCTCCTTGCTGTATCTACAACTATATTTCCTATATAGATACAAACATCAAGATATATAGATAGATAGATAGATAGATACACAGTCAGCCCTCCATATTCACAAGTTCTACATACAGAGGTTCAACCAATTGTGTATTCAACCAATCTTAGATTGAAAATATTCTAGGACGAAAAAAAGAGCACATCTGTACTGACCAACACAGAGTTTTTTCTTATAATTATTGCCCAACAATATAGTATAACAAATATTTACACAGTATTTACATTATATATAATTTATAGATTATTTAAAGTACATAGGATGTATGTACATTAGATGCAAATACTCCATCACTGTATGTAACATGAACATCTGCAGACTTTGGTATCCTAGGAATACAATTCCTGGGACCAATCTCCTATGGGTACAATGAGGGGCAACTGTCTAATAAATCGTGATATTATGTAATTATTAATACAAAGTATCAATAGTTTAGCATTTTAAAATTGATACTATCAAGAAATTCTTAAGCTCAACTGCAAGCTCAGGTTTGCAATTGTGTGGGAAAGCAAAAAAACCACAAAGCAAAAAAAATCTACAAAGCAAAAAAACCATCTTATCACATGGACATAACCATGTTTCTCCAAATAGTTTGCTCTTATAAAAACACTATTCCCAGAACCTCTACATAGACTGTGAATCAGGAAGTTACCCCATTCTTATATTTTAAAATTTTTGAACTAGCCACACATGGTGGCACACACTTATGATTCCAGCCCTCTGGAGGCTAGGCAGGAGAATGACAAGTTTGAGCCCAACTTAGGGAAGGTAAGGCAGCTCGACCTGGGTTGGGATTTAAGAATCCACTGAGGAGCAATGTACACATATGTCCCTATACTCATGGGTTATACTCTTGTCCACTCACAAATGTAAGCCCTTAACATCTATAAACACACCTAAGCCACTGCCAGGCACTCTCATCCCAAATTTCTCAAATGAAATGACCACATCAAGTCTGTCAGACTGCAAGGGAAGAAATCTGGGTTTCAGAGAACAGGCTTCCAGCTTCCAAGAAGGCAAACAACAAAAGCAATCACCTTAGAGACAGTTTAGAGCTCAGTCTGGACAAGATACCACTGCACACACCTGTGTGGCCAGACAGTACACTCACAAGAACTTTCCAGAGTCCTGGTACCCACTGGTTTGCATGGGTTTCTGTACCCAGAAGCTGCTGCTCCCAGATGTGGCCAGTAGGCCCAGAATGCCCACTTACCTGTGATCTCAAAAATGAAATGTCTACATCATGCCTGACATATTCAAAGATGTGGCACACGTGTACAGAGAAGCATGTGAACACCCTGTGCAATTTCATAACTATGATCCACAGATTTCTGCTGAAATAAACATTTTTAGGATACATCAAGGTCTTGCTACCTAATACTGAACTCCTGTCCAAAGACCCATTTCAGTTTACACTGTTATTACAATTTTACAAACACCAATCTCACAGAATCCTTGACATGAGCCTCACTGTTTAAAAAGTGGGCCTGTAAGTATATGAACACATACACAGACTGTCTTCTTTCACATTTTTTTTAAACAACAGTGGTACCTTGGTACACATCATTAATTGGCTCCAGGAGACTCACTGAGTACCAAGATGAAAAATACCAAACAAGTTTTGGCTAGAAAGGTAGTGAGTCATGAGGCAATCGACACCATCAAGTTCTAACTTGCCTACTGATTGCCTAACAAAAGACACCTATTGAGACTTACCTCAAGTACCAAACATGACAAGTTTAAAACACAGCAGTACCCAAATATGACAGTGCTAATGTCAACTCCATTTTCTCCGCATCTGTGTGAATGTTCTAGCCTAGAAACTCAATATAAATGTTAAAAAGTTGTGTACAGTCTTTTAAAATTATCTCTTTGTACTTGGTTGCCTCTTGATGAGTGGCTTCCCATTTCAGGCAGTATACTAAGCACTCTGCATGACTTATTTCATAGAGCCTGATAGCCTAGAAAGATAAAAGTATTAGCCACTTCTCACTGAAGAGAAATAAGAGGCTCTAAATAGTTAAGTGCCTCGCCCAAGGTCATGACTGCAGAGTAGCCAAGGGGAGTGAGGGAAGGACAAAAAGTGGGAGAGAGGGAGGAAGGGAGAAAGAAAAAATGTATTTTAAGAAACAACTCTGTTCAAACAACAATGATCAGAATGTTCTAAGGTGACCTTCTGTAAAACAAATACAACTTTCCCATTAACTTTTAAATCAAAAATGATTCATTAAAAAAGGACCTACAGCACCTGGAATACTTGAGGGAAATGCTAGGTGAAGATGATCACCTGGCTTTAGGAACATTAGAACCATCTTACTGTGGATCTCCTGGTTACTGTCAATACCTTGCCCTTTATGACTTTCTACAACAGGACATTTCTGATATGTCAACTCAGGTATGTTTTGGAATGTACAGCAATAAATAAAAGGATTGTAAAAAGCATTCTGACAGTAGGTGCTGCAATCAGGCCAAGCTCAGAATTCCATACGTTGAAGGTATGTTTCTTACAAGAAGTAAGTACCCTATTTTGCAGCTGGGCTACATAAGCGAGTTCAAGGCCAGCCTGGGCTATACAAGGAGTCCCTGTCTCAAGAAAATAAATAAATACAATAAAATTGATCTATTCTGAATATTCAAAATCTCTTACAACATCTATACATAATTTAATCTTAAAGGAACAATACATAGAAGAGAGGTAATTACAGGAAAAATAAAGCTTCAGAATTCAACATATAAGAAAACAATATATTGCCCAAGGTCAATTTTAGATTAGATCAAACAAATATTTACTTGAATATAGATTTCCTGCTATATATATATATACATATATATATATATATATGCTCCAAACATCTCAATTTTTAGTTTGTTACTCAAATAAAAAAAAGGTTTTTAGGAGCAACCCACTTTCTGGGGCCCCTTCTGGCTCTTTTAGAGAAGCTTTTCTTCCTTTCAATAAATTCTTCCTACTCCTAACCTCTGTTGTTCCTAGAATTCACTCCTCCATTTTAGAGAACAGGAACTTGGCACCTTGGACATGTAACAGGTTGTGAGTTTCTATCCCCTGTATCATCTGGAGGTCTCCACCAAGATAACTGGACAGAGGTAAAAGTTTGCTTTTGTTTCATAGATTCTGGATTGTGACTCATTTAAGTAATCAAAATTTTTATGCTTACTACACTTGTAATCACTACAGTTTTGTACCACCTCACACCCACTTTGTTGTGGAGGACCACCTGGGCAACTCTCCTTGAAAGAGAAGCAACTGCATCCATTCTGGCTGAGCCTGACCCTATTTCCATATATTGACATGTACAGAGCTGGCTAGGACCTTATCTTTATCTCTTCAACTGGCTTTAAGCAATGCATATATCACTCTAGCCAAGGCGCAGATGGTAATCTTTGGAGATGGCAGGCGTGTTTCCCTGGACATCGCACCCCCACCCCCACCCCTTTGCTCCCTGCAGTAAGCCAGGGTAAGGCAGGATGTGTGAGCCAATGCTCCACACTGTCTGTCACTGTCAGCTAGGATCCAGCCTCAAGATAGAGGCTATGACTTCCTTGGGCTTGTAAGATTACACATCAGAGCTGAAGCACTGACCTCAAAACCTTAGATGCTATCTCAGTTGTGCTATACAGATCACTCTTTCTGCACATCCTTCTCTGCATTTGCAGAGGTGATTTCAGGCCTCCTACCTAGTCCAGTTCATGGCACTCACCTACTACCCACAGTTCTCATAGTCACTCATCCTCAAGCCACTCCCATCTTCATGAATGAGTAAAACCTGGGTCCAGCCCTGGGTTGAGATGGCCATCACTGTGGTTGGACTTAGGACTCCTTAGCTGCCCATAACTACAAATACGCCTTAGTGTCTTTATTCTCACCACGGGTTGCACTGGAAGTGGTAGGCTGGAATTAACTTGCTAGAATTCCAATAACTTATCATGGGATTACAAATAGCTAGGAAGGGCTCTCTATACCTTGTGACTTCCCACCGAACTCAGGATCTTGTGTTTCCCAGGTAGGCACTTGTACCACTGAGCTTCATCCCCAGCCCCAACGGCTAAATTTAATTTAAGAAATGGAAATTGGTTTAGACTATCTACAAACTATTTTCACATTTCCAGATAAAAGAAAACCAACCATATAAAGCACCTCAAAAAGATGGAAGAAAGCTGTTTATGAAGACTATATTCACTTGTGATTAAAAAAAATACTTAGTAAAAAATAACAGAAACAAAACCTCTATCAAAAGCCTATAATAAATATAACTCCTAGTGAAAAAATATTAGTTTTCTTTTTAAATCTGAAGTGAGACAAGAAAAATGCCATCTACTATCATCCCTTCCATTCAACACTGGATTGTATTAAGTGATTGCAGCCAGTATTAAATGATAACAGTGTGAAGAGTTAAAAGAAATCTGTTTTCCCACCAATATGACTACTTACTCAGAAAACTCAAAAATTTTAGAATACATGAGTTTGGCAAGTCAACTGAAATTATTATCAATATAGAAACATCAATTGTGCTTTATCCCAAGTTAAAAGCAGAAAAAATAATTTTTCCCTCATAGGTACAATCTGCAATATCAAAAAACAGTATAGTAACATGGAATAAATCTAACAAAAGCTATGTAATATTTCCATTAAAGAAATAACACTTTAAAATTTAAAATGACACTTTATATATTTACAAGAAATGAAAAAGCAAAAACTGGGGCAACCCACTTTCCAGGCCTCCTTTATTCTTTCAATAAATTCTTCCTACTCGAAGGAAAGAAGGAAAGAAGGGAAGAAGGAAGGAGGGAGGGAGGGAGAGAGAGAGAGAAAAAGAGAGAAAAGAGAGAGAACTTATGAAGAGTCAAAATGCTCAAGAAATCTAGTAGGACAACTTGTCCAATCAGACATCACCATGCAAAACAACTAAAATAGAATGGGAATGATAAAGACCACAAACTGGTAAATGAAAGAGAACACACTGCCCAAAAGGAGAACACACAGTCCAGCAATAGACACTGAAAAGTAGTGAAAAGTAAGGGATCACAAGGTGGGCTGTTACAGAAAGGAGACTTGCTTAAATGGGGCTGGAGTAGCTGATCATACAGAAAAAAATCTCTATCCTATACCATACATTAAAAATCAATTCCCATGGGATCAAAAGTATAAACTTTCAAGGCAAAACTCAATTTTTTGAAGGAAATACAGAATTCCCTTTATGATTTCAATGTTGGGAACAAGTGCTAAATTTATATGATACAAAAATCATTCATCACAAATGAAAGGCTGTATTTGATCAAACTGACATCAAGAACCACTGTTTACCAAGACACTAATGAAACTGAACATATAACACTATAAGATATTGCAACACATATATCACAGAAAGCATCAATATTTACTTTAACTGAAACCACTAAATTCAGAACAAGATGATGAAGCACTTTTTAAAAATTTTTTTATTATTAAGTTTATTGGTATAACTTAGATACACACATTGATCATATTCATCATAGGGAATTTGTACCTGTACATGATATATCTTGCTACCTCTTTCCCTTCCCATTCCCCTCCCCTCTCTTCAACCCTGCTTCCTCTCCTTACTTACAAAGCTTGGTTTCCACTTTATCCTTCTTCACACCTTCTTTTCTTTTTCCTTCCTTCCCTACCCCCTCCCTAGTTCCACTTTCCTTCTGAAGAATTTTGAAGCAGGTTTTTTAAATAGACCATTTGTAAATAGACCTTTTCAAACACACACAGGCATACACAAACACATGGCAAAAAAAAAAAAACCCTCAACCTTGACACTTATCTAAGTCATATAAAACATTGCATTACATGCTTTAGATTAAGTAAAAATGAAGAAATCTGACAATATCAAGTGTTGACATGAATATATATTAATAAGTGCTCTTATTCATGCAATATGAGATTACAAACTATTACATGCACTACTGAATACATCTGGCATTATTTTATAAACTGGAAACATTACACAGCATGGATTCCATTTTCAGGCATATACTCAAAGAAACTCTTATACACGAATGTCACCAGAAACGCACAAGCATGTTCTAAGCAGCCTTGTTAGAGAGGGCAAACGTTCACTGAGTGTGGACAAAGTGGCTTTTTCAAAATTTACAGAGCAATGAAAAACAGCTACAGGCAGCCGTAAGAATTAGGATGGCCAGGGATATAGCTCAGCCACACAGTGCCTGTCTGGCAAGCGCAAGGTCCTGAGTTCGATTCCTGGTACCACAAAAAAAAAAAAAAAGTATTAGGCTGAATCTTGAAACAATGCATTCATGAAGTCTCAGAAGACTACAGATCTTTTACATAGCTCAAAAACTAGCAAAACTAAAACATACTATTCAGCGATACAAAAATGATTTTTAAGCCATAAAAGTGAAAAACATCAAATAAGAGCACTTTCTGAGGAGGCGTGGGGGGAGGGGGATTGCATACAGAAGGGATAAAGTATCTCCCTAGTTCTCGAATTAACGGTGAGCTCACAGACTTTCACCTTATGCTTATTAATACTTCATAATACACAGATGTGCTCATGTATTTTGTATATAGTAAGTATTAGGCATCTTTAAAAATTTAAGAAAATAAACAAGCATTTAAAGGCTACCTGGAGAACTTAGGTCACGCTCTGGTGTTGGGAAGGGCAAGACTGGGAACAGAGAAGATGAATTCAAATGAAAACAAAATCTTGAGGGGTTTTTTTGTTTGTTTTGGTTTTGCTTTTGCTTTTTGACACAGGGTCTCACTACACAATTTAGGCTGGCCTTGAACTCACTATGTGATCCAGGCTGGTCTCGAACTCATGGTGATCCTACTGCTTCAGACTTTCAAGTGTTGGGATTCCAGGCATGTGCCACTATGCCCAGCAGCCTTGAGGTTTTCTTGCAATTGTTTTTCCCCTTTAAGCAATTCTATATGAAGAGCAACAGGATGAACTAATGAGGTATGTTAAAGAGCGGCTGAGGTAAAATTCAGTAAATTTCTAATCTGTCATGTTTATGCTGACACCAGAGAGTAGGTGTGATTGAAAACTACAGTTAATGTTTAAACTTTAAAAAATGTATGGTAAAAGACATAGTGCCATTAATCACCCTTAAATAATCCTCTTCTTTTCAAACAAACTTATCCAAGCATTGCTGCCACTTTCTGAAGCAGTTCTGGAAGTCCTCTTTCCTGAGTGTCTGTAGCTGCACTGTCACGGCTGCTTTGATGTCCAGAATCGATTCAAAATCATGGTCATTTTGACCTTCACTATCATCTTGATTTTGGGGAAGAGCCAGAAGTGGCACAGTGCCAGACCCAGTGAATATGGCAGGTGAGGACACACCATCGTGTTTTCACGCCCTGCCTTTCTTAGACGGCACGTGGTGGCAGCATTCACCCTCCTCATAGAGTTGCTTTTCACAACTGCCTCAGAAAGAGGCAAGAATGATGGGCTAAGTATGTTTGAAGTGAGGGAGAGTATTGTGAAGAGATTAATGTGCCTTTCATAGTAATAAAGTTTCAAAAACTTAAACACACACAGGTTTTGTTTCGTTGGGTTTTGTTTCTGTTTATTTTTTGAGACAAGGTCTCACTATGTAACCCAGACTGGCCTCAAACTTGCAGTGCTCCTCCTACTTCAGCGCCACCACGCCCGGTCCCACATACTGTGTTTTTAAATCAGACTGTATGTTTCTCACCCTGTTAAAGAAACTGATAAACTTGGTAGATGCAATTATGCATGCCAGTAATCCTAGCTACCAAGGAGAGGCTGAGGCAGGAGAATGGAAAAATCCAGGTCAGCCCAGGCGACTTACCAGGATCTGGTCTCAAAATAAAAAATAAAAAAAGGCTGGTGACATAGCTCAGTGGTAGCATTCCCCTGGGTTTAAAACTAAGTAGGCAAGGAGAGAAAGTGGGAGAAGGGAGGAGGAGGAGAAAAGGAGAAAGGAAGGAAGGAAGAAGAAAGAGAAAGAAGGAGGGAGGCAGGACAGGGAGAGAGAATAAATCTGCTCCTCTTTCAAAATGATGCCTAAATATATGTAGCAAAGTTTTTGAGATAAACTTTGCCTTTTTCTAAGTAGAGTATAATTAAAGGCCCTCTTTTTTATTACAACATAACCAAAAGTTGTTCAATTCACTGAAATTAAAATTCACACACATGCACATTCATGAGTCATTCCTTTTGTGAAGACCAAGGCACATTCTCTGAATACAGCACACAGCTTTATTTCCACCCAGCGAAGTCCAATACTTTTGCAAAAAACTGAGGAAAAGAAACTACAATGCTAGAAAAATTAACATTGTAAAGCTTATACAATATAAATCTCAATTCTCTGCAGATTTCCAACAACAGTTTATGAACTAGTGCTGGCTTACAAAATGTAATGGGTAGCACCAGTATAAATAAAACACGGGCTGAAGCCAAACTGTCAGGCTCAGCCTGGGATAAGTTAACCTCTCTGCCTTTTGTTTTGTTTTGTTTTGTTTTTATCTTTTTGAGACAGGGTCTCACTGTGCAGTTCAGGCTGGCCTTGAACTCACTTTGTAGCCCAGGCTAGCCTCAAACTCACAGCAATTCTCCTGCTTCAGCCTCCCTGGTGCTGGGATTACAGGGCATGCGCTACCACATCTGGCTCTCTGCCTTTGTTTGCTCTTCTATACAGTGACAATAACAGAAGTACCTACTCACCTAGGTTACTGTGAGGATTAAATAAACAAATATATGTTTAACATTTAAATTTAATATTATCATTGTACAAGTCATACTCATAAAATTTTCCCCTATAACATTCTGTCTTTTTAAAATGTAACAAGGAATGAAGACACTGGAAATACAGAATGCTCTGCAGTCTTTCCTAGCATCTCCAATCTCTTACATACTGATCAGTGACCCATCACGTCACTTCCTTCAGAGCTTGTCAATGCCTGGGCACTGCACACCTGTATCCCGTACACAGAAAGACTCCAGGGCATGTATGTTATGTCACTGCCCTGTCTACCCATAACAAATGATGTGACATTTTACAGAAATGGTTAATCACAAGAGGGGATTTTTTTAAAAAACCATGAAAGAGGATCTGGCTAGCAAAGATGAAAATACAGTAAAAAGACAAAAGTGGTAACAATGGTAGTGAAATTCTAATTAAACATAAATGGAGTTACAGAAGAAAGCTGTGAGACGTCAACACTGCCATCATTAGAGAAATTAAAGGAACTCTGTGAAGGCAAATTTATCAACATAAATGAGGGAATGATGCAAAGGATGAAGCTACTGCAAAGAAGTCATGCCAGAAAAAACAGGTTATTTCCTAACACTGAAAAGTTCAATGGATAAAATGTGGGAATGATCCAAACTTAGGATACACAATTTGCCCAAGGCTAGAAATAAGTTACACAATACGTAAAAAGAAAGCAAGCAATGTTCAAACTATTGGTAAGTTTTCTACAAAAAAGTAGACATTTTCAATTCTCAATGTTAAATTATACTGTATTAAGTAAACATTAGTTTTATACTTCAATTACCCTCTGCATTTACAACTAACAATAAGAATCTTACGCTTTCACAAAAATTTTTAACAAAACTGCACAGGTGTTTTTACAGTCTTATAGTACAAAGCCAGGAATTCATAAAGCACTCCTGGAATCAAATAACAACAGTAATTCAATCTAAAGGCAAGGAATAAGAGTTTCACATACAATTCACCAAAGATAAATGGATCACAAGTAAGCACTTGGAAGGATGTTCAATGTCATCAGTCATTAGAAAAATGCAACTTGAAAACATACTAGATTGGCTTTAAATTTTTAAAAAAAATTTAAATGACTATCATGTACTGGTGAAGATACAGAGCAACTAGAATTCCTTACTTTATGGAAATACAAACAAGTTTTTATAAGTCTACCAGTTTCTTCTTCTAAATACACACCTATATAAGACACAGTACAGGTATTTCTCCAAGAAAAATGAAAGCACATGCCCACACAAAGAATCATATACTAATTCATAGCAACTTTACTTGTATAGGAACAGCCCTAAACAGGAAACTGTTCAAGTGTTCATCAACCATGACTGCACAAACCATGATATATCCATACACTGTAGTACTATTCAGCAATACAAAGAACAATTTACTGATTACTCCAACACATGAGTGAATCTTAAAATTATTACACTGGACAGCTACATTTAAAAGAGTGTATGTTATATGAATACTCACATAGGACTGTAGGAAGTTCAAACTAACAGTGACAGAAAGTAAGTAGTTATCTAAAGTCTAAAGGCAGAGGGCGGATCAAAAGGAAAGGAGAAAATTTGGGGAGTGACAGATATATTCATTGTCTTGATTGCAGCAACAGTTTCAAGGGTGATTACCTACGTTAAAGTTCATCAAATCTTACACTTTCAATCTGTGCTGTCTGATATCTGTCAATTAGACATTGATAAAGCTGTTGTAAAATTCATCCATGGGCTGGGTGTGGTAGTGCACCCATGTAATCCCAGCACTCCCAAGGTTGAGCCAGGAACATCACATTATAGCACAAAACATAGCTCCCTGTCTCAAAAAACAAAAACAAGCAAACAAAAAATTGATCCACTGACCATCTGCATATGAATCTGCTAAAAATATGCACTCCCATGCTTGCCAAAATCAGCTAAGTTCTGAGGATTGATCCTGAGAACCTGGATTTTCTAGATCTAGATGACTACAATGTACACTAATATCACTAATACCTACTCTATAATCCAAAGGATCTAATGTCTCGAGTCTCTGAGAAACTGATCACTCCCATTTTTACAAATAAACTTGCAGAATTTTACTGAATCAATTTTTTTCTACAATACAAACCCTTATTAATTAGTGTTTGATAAGTTATCTTAATATTTAAGCCAATGTGGTTCTATGAAGTATTTTAAAGTGTACGCATTATATGAGGTCCATAATTTCATAGCTTTAGAACTTACAGACATCTTTATAGGTGACCTCTGAAGTAGTTCAATAAAAGAAAAGCTTTAAAGAATTTTAAAGCTGAAAGTAAAGCTTTAAAATCATACTCTGTCATAATTCCATTTTAGAAATGAGAAACATGAAACCTAGAAAAGTTAGATTTTGGCAGTCAGTACTACAATACTATACATACAAATCTTTCATTCCAAGTTTTCCTGAAATACAAGTCTTTTATCTTAGCTTTCTTCTTCAAAAAAAGGCTTATATTACATGCTTTGCATTTCTCTTAGACACTTTCTTAACCACTGTTATTTCTCTAACTCAGGTTCTTTATGTTCTCATTCCTAACTCCTGTGATAATCTTTTAAGTGGCTAATCTACTTTTAGTTCTCTTCCCTCATTCTGTTTCTTAGACTATATGAATACCTCAGTAGCTGGTGTCAATCAAACATTAAGACATGCACTTGCTTTTACCTTATCATTTCCCCCAACCTACCCTACTTTGTATTACTTCCACCTTTTACAATCTAACAACCACTCACTGTCCAGAAGTCATTCATACAACCATATATGAGCCCCCATCACCATGTTTTTAATACTACACATGCCAGGGAGTAACCACAAGCTAATTCTGCTTCACCAAGTCAAGGGTTCACATAGACATTTATCTTTTTAAAAAGCCACACAATATTTCCAATATACTGCCAGGATTATCCAATACCACATTAAACATTTGACATGGAAAAACGACTAACTCTAAGAATTACAACACTGTTTTACCTAAAGTAAGAGTATGCAGACCTTAACATGGGCCAAACCTAACCCTACAGCCTTATTCTCATTCTCTCTACACATTAAGAATGATTCCTGTATTTCTGAGTTGAAAAAACAAAACCAAAAATTCCGAAGTACACTATGCCCTTAGAAAAGAAGATCATATCCCTAAAATTACTGAGACTTGAAGAATGAAGGGCATGCTGTAGTGTCTGGCCCTGTTTCCAGATTTTCCCTGTTAGGACAACAGCATCCTCTCTGCATAGGTCCTGTTACTACCATCGTTACACCCATGAAGGTCCAAACAGTACAAGTAGCACCAGAATGTTAGGAATTTACATCTGTCAATTCAACAATTATTACTGTCTTATTGTGTCTCTAGTAGTCCTTGAGACACAAAGAGAAATAAGAGATCTTTATCCTGAAAGAGGTTTGTGACTTCCTCTGGAAACAACACATATATATAAAGTAATTTGACAACACTTGAGTACATTCCAGTTGTGCGTGAAGGCTTTCCCAAGTCAACACTAGAGGACACTGTATCACCCATCAAAATGCCCCACTCTTCCCTATGACTGAGTGGTTGTCTCAGTCTGTTTACTCTCCTGCACAAAGCACAGTATGAGACATCATAGTCTGCAAAGTAGATATGCTGAATGAGCAAATAAACTAACATCACAAAAGAAGTAAAGAGACTGGAATAAATGTAACTTGTCTATAGGTAAGGTGCCAAAGGATTGATCACACTGCTAAAAAGATTTGTTCAGAAAAATAAGAAAAAACAATATACAGATAGTAAATGTAAAAAATTCTCAAAAATGTGTAATTTCTATTAAAATCAATGTCATAAAGAGACCTTAAGTAAAATACAGTAACTACAATGACTTTATAAGTAATAACTTTTTTTTTTCAGGCTGGTAAAATAACTCAACTGCAAAAATAAGCACAGATTACTACTTTTTTTTGTACTGGGAATTGAACTCAGGACCTTGCACTTGCCAGGCAGGCACTTAAGCCACTGAACTATATCCCCGGCCAGATTACTAGTTTGAAGAAAGGTTGTATATCAAATACATCATAATATATTATTATACACTGCACATATCTTAGTACTAATCAAAGTAACAGATTCTTAGAAGACTACATAAAATGCTTTATCATACACAGAATCTAAAAAAATGCTCAAACTTCAACAAGGATCAGTAAAGGACCTTCAACAGGCCACACTTGATACTTAAGGCATAGTGCAAAATGCTGAGTAAAGAGACTAGGGATATAGCTCAGTGGCACAGTGCCTGCCTGGCAAGTGAGAGGTCCTGAGTTCGACTCCTGGTACCAAAAAAAATTTTGAGTAAAACAAGACCCACCCTTGAGATGCTCAGAGTCTATGAGATGACATGTAAACAAATTAGTACAACACAGTATAATTACATAAAATGCTATACTAGAGTTTTGTGGTTAAACTGCAACAGAGAAACAGATGAGGGAATAATTTAATTATGTCTAGAAGAGAGTGTCAGAGAAAGCTAAAGAAGTGATGACGTTGGAGTTTGCCTTGTATATTTAAAAAACACCATTAACAACTTTCAAAGACATTTTTCACATGCTTTAAATTAAGTTAAATAACTTTTTTCAGGTTTTGTATTAGTACATCCACTAAACTGGAAAAGGAGAATACTGTATTTGCTCCCCTAAAGGGACATTTTAAATACTATGCATCCGACTGTTAACAAAGGAGTAAATAATAAAATAAAACAAAGTCCTTAAGAAAAAAGCTTTGTTAAGCTGAAACTAAGGCAACATGAAGAACTGGACAGAACAATGGGTAAGTTTTGTCAGTGCTACTGAAAAAAACTTTTTTACAACCATACTGTTTTCAGCAATTACTATCTCATTTTCAGTACCTACCTGGACCTTGATCTATTTGCCTTTCTTTTATTTCTACCTACTAAGCCATCCTTCCAAATTTTGAATATTCATGCCTGACAGTGGACATGAATGAGGGCAGAAACACTTACAAAGGATATGTACTACTCTAAAAAGTACTCTTTCATGATCACAGTATTTATGTACTAAATCTTTACAGCACATAGTCCAATGTGCTAATTGCCCTGGGATGGAATTTTTTTTCTTTATCTGCTCGTTTTAAAAACTACCTTACATGACTGACTTACAGGTTTTTCCCCAGCGTTCACTAGTACTCACATGATAGCCAATGGATTCAACAGATAAAACAATAATATAACTATAAAAGTATCACTGAGGTTCATTTAATTTTTCAGAAGAGCTGAGAATTATTTAACAGAATTGTTCTTAACCTTTACAAGTTTTTGCAATGCTAATAAAGTGGTGAACATACAGAATTTCTAGATTTTGACATACAATTGTATATATTTTACCTCACATTATCTTTTACGTAACGAGGGTCAATCATTTCCTGCAGTCACTGTCAATATGCATACATATTATGTCATGCTACATCAAAGTAGTTCTTATTCTAGAAAAGTTAATATAAACACAAAAATAGAAAGTAGATCAACAAATAAAACTTATCCAAGCTAAGCTGCAAAAAACTAACAATGTGCCATCTTTACTTCATATACTTTGTAGCTTAAATGATTTTTAACAGATAATCACCCACAAACAGGATGAATGTGCTATGATACACAGATTTTCATATTGTTGGTTAGTTTTTCCCTAGGTAGTTCAGCCTGGAAAAAGACACGGAAAATAAAAAGATAAAATTTTAAAGTAAATTCTGCAACCTTGAACTAATAAGATACAGATTCTCGACCTTTTGCTGCTCTGCTCATTGACTAGTATTTCTTGAAAGTCTGTATAATTTTAAATTTCCTCCTTGAAGGAGTACATATAATGGAGGAGTACAAATATAGGAGGAGGAGTACTTATACGTTACAGATATAGGAACTTATTCTATCTAGAGATATTTCTTGAAAAAAGAGACAAATTTTCAGTCACTTGCAAAGTATATTTTGCTTCCTCAAATTAATGGGAAAATATCTTTTTTTTTTTTTTTTTTTTTTTTTTTTTTTTGAGACAGGGTCTCAATATGCAGCTCAGGCTGGCCTTGAGCTCACTTTGTAGCCCAGGCTGGTCTTGAACTCGCAACGATCCTCCTTCCTCAGCCTCCTGAGTGCTGGGATTACAGGTTTGCGCCACCATGCCCAGTGAAAATATCTTAAAGATGCCAATAAAAATTATTCTAGTACTTTGGACCTCCTTCCAAATTCTCATATATTTAAAAAACAAACAGTTAAACATAGTAAACTACCAACAGCTGTTGCTTTTACATTCCAAACTAGGGAACAATTGTTAATGTTGAGTAAATCAGTTTTTCAAGATTTGACATTTATGAGTTATTTGCTTATCTTTTCTCTACTGTACTGAAACACTGAAACGAACATTAAAGTTTCTGTCCCGTAAGTTCTTGATAATAAATGACAATTACTATGCAAATATACATTAATAGCCACTTTTAGAATGTCTGCCTTCTCAGTATTAAGTTACTGGGTCAAATGTTTTGCAAAACTTGGACATGGTCTGAAAATAATATCACAGAAACCTTTTATAATGGAGAGATCTGGCAGGCTCATTTGTACAGAAAAATCAAAAAGTATCACTGAAATGTAGTAGACAAAGCCTTCCGGATGGAATACAATATGAAGTTGTCCATATTAACCTATATAGTACACACATCAAATATGTACAACCTGACTCTATAAAGATACACTATTAAAATATAGATTATGGAATAGGGTATGAAAAAAACATGCCTGAATGGGAAGATGCAAGTATGGGGACTTACTACAGTAGGGAAGTTCATTTTGGGATACAAATTTAAGAAGTCTACATGAACCCTCAAACTCAAAATGTTACAAAGGCAATGGATACAGAAAAGTGCAACTAGGAGAAAAGCCAGACAACAAACATTATACCTATACCTATACCCCTGCCTCTTCATCTTCATACACTGGTCTACAGACCAGTTGACACCTGGGAAATGATTCACAGCAGCACAAAAGAGACCAGTGGCCCACATGCCCTAACCAAGCTGTTTCTGCAGTACTCCAGTCTGTGCTTTCTCACTACTCAGCCAGCCCGCTCCAGTAACTATTTTGAGAACTCGAATTCCTAATTTTGCCTCCAATTCTGTGAGCTACCTAAAATCACCTGAATAAATTATTTTTCCATCCAAATTACTCAGTTTCCACTGCTTGTAACCAAGGACACTTGAATGAATTACAGAGTTTTTTGCAAGCCTCTGGTTTCAATTTCCAATGCCACAAGAAAGCAGAAAAGTTTACTGAAATTTCCTCCCTATCTACACTTAACTACAATGTCCTTCCTAATGTAAAGCCATTTCTACAATTAAGCAAACTTGCCTACTCTATATAAAGTGTCTGTCTCAGGTGCAGATATAAACAATGAGGATATCCAGATATTAAAGATAATATGCATCAGTTTTTGAGACCTCTAAGAACCTAGAGCATTAAAAACTTTGGTTCAATGTATAAGTGAATATTAATTTTTTTAAATTATCAAATAAAGGACTAAAAAACCTTTGTAGGAAAAACTAGGATGAACATTCAGCATTTGTAAACATAAGAATGACAATTGTTTTTACGAAGCATTCTCCACAATAAAACATTTCCTTTTGTTACACCTATTCTAAATTACTCCAAGAATGATGAAAGATTTGCTGCCACCGGGACGTGCCTTTACTTTATCCCTTATTCAACAGCTTCCTCCTACATATCAGTAGAACTACTTTTCATTTTTTTCTGGAAACTTTTCATATTTCAAATCAAAAGCAGAATTTTTGTCTGTACTAAACACCAATGTTCTTTCCACCCTTCAGAATATATCCTGGATTCATACCAAATCTCCCTGTTTAGTATGTTTACAGAGTACATTTTGAGGAAGTAAAACATAAGGAGAGTAAAAATATTTATAACTAAGAGGAAAGCAGGTATTAACAGATATAAATATCCACTATACACCACACATGCTGGCTGTATAGACTGTAATTTTTTTTCCCTAAAACACTGCAAAATATGTAATGTTACTTACCCTTGTTAAAAAGCAGATGAGGAAAATGAATCTCAAAAATTAGTTTACTCAGCTGGGTATGGTGGTGCAGGCCTCTAATCACAGGTACTTAGGAGGCCGAGGCAGGAAAATCACAAGTTCAAGGTCAGCCTGTGCAATTTATGGAGAGCCTGTCTTAAAACAGAAAGGGAAAAAAAAAAAAGGGCTAGGGACTTAGCTCAGTGGTAGGCACTTACCTAACAGGTATTCAATTCCCAGAACACAAACAGACACACAGACACACACACACACACACACACACACACACACACACACACACACACACCTAAGTTTACTTACCTCACGTCAGTGCTCAGGGGTTCATCTGACTTCACAACAGATATGCACATCCCAAAATTAATACCATTTTACCCACAGTGAAATATGCCTTCTTATAAAAATTTTTTTCATTTATACTGAACATTGTGATACATAACCAAAAACATTTTGTCCACCACTGTCCCTTAGTTATTCTGCAGCAATAGTTAATATCCCTGAAGTTTTATTTAGGCAAAGCCAGGACTCTGGTCATTTTCCAATTATAAACACAATATGAGTTTAGAAATTGACAGGTCTTTAATACAATCATCATGTTTTAACTCAAGGTTACTATGTCTCCAGTTTTCTAGCTCTGCCTGGAGCAGAGCGTTAGGCTATGTAGTACAAAAGGACTGTGCTTTTACCCACCCTCCTCACCCTGCTAACTCTGGGTCAATAGAGAATAAAAGGCAGCATTCTCAGGGCTGAAAAAAACAGTTCAAAGCTGACTCTGTCAAACGATGTTTTCAGGGGTTCCATGGATTCTCTCACTCCAATTCCTGTGATGCAGGAAGAAGCATCTTCATCCCGACCCTACCCATCTTCTAAAACCCATAGGGAAAACACAGTAAACCTGCTTTGCTATGCTGCAAAAGGAAGAGTTTCTCTTTCACTCTTTAAAATGTCTAGACATGAGTGAGACAGACATCAATCTACTGAGTCCCCCAAACTGCAGGATTCATATATGTAACTCCCCAAGGAGTCACCCTAAGTCCTTTATATCTACTGGACAAAGAGCATTCCCCATCCCTCCCACAAAGATGGGCGAAGTATGTATACAAGAGATTCATAGCACACAAATGTTTAAAAACTGACAATGGCCAAAAACTTTTCTAATTTCTAACTTCCTGAGTACTTTTATTTATATCAACAGATGGGATAGGTAGTAAATATCACAAGATCCATTTTCTGGCTTTCCTTTACCAAGCATACATAGTGTTCTCATAACTCACTTTAGAAATGTGCATTTGCTGACTTGGGGTCAGAGTAAGAGTCCTATTTTAGCATCTTCTTATATATTATATTTTATATTTTCTAAGTTTTCTATAAAAAAAAAAAAAGAAAAATCCTGAATCCCAGATGGGTACAGTGGCACACACCTGCTGCTGAGGCAGGAAAATTCCTGCAAATTGAAAGCCAGCCTGAGCTACACCATAGGGAGACCCTATCCCAAAAAAAAAAAAAAAAAAAACACAATCTCAATACAGTTACCCACTGTTAAAACTTCACCTTGTATAAAATTTGTCATGAAAAATTTCTTACTTTAAAACCTCCAACAAAAATAGCTCATTTACATAACTTCATTAAGTAATTCAATTTCTCCCCATAATTTATGCCTTTCAAACACCAAATTTCTACTAAATCAATGTGGTGGTGGTGGTCTTTCTGGAGCCTGTCTCACTTTGTCATTTCCTCTCAACCCTGACAGATTAAATTTGAATCTTTTAAAAACTAAGTATAATCTATTATGACTTTAAAACATGTATTCATTCATATGAAAAATGTGACTGTCAGGAGTTTCTGATAATGGGATTTGACCCACACTCACTGATGAGAAATGTTTCAAAGTTCAGCTGCAGTTGCACAATGGCCACTAAAAGTATCCAAGCCTTCATCAAGTGTTACAGCATTAAATTCAAAAAGTACAAAGGATCAAAGTTTAGCATGGTAAAACTAAACTTGCAGCAGCAATTAGTTCTCCTGTTACCGCAAATAAAATTCCTAATCATCACACATACATATTTTTGCCTCCATAATAATTATCACCAACTGACAAAAAGTTAATGTAACATTCTATAGATTTATGAAAACTGGAGTTGGAGCCAGGTATGGTGACACATGCTTGTAATCCTAGCATTGAAGCAAGGAAGGTGTAGTTCAAAGCCAGCTTGGACTACATATTGTACTGAGATCCAAATAAACCAACCCCCTTTCCCTGAAACAATCCCAGAGTAAGAGATTAATTTTGTTAAAAAGCGTCTCACATCATTTGCTATTCGTTCATAAAACACACACATTTTTTTGGGGGGGGGGTACTTGGAATTGAACTCAGGACAGACCTCACTCTTGCCAGGCAGGCGCTGTGCCACTGATCTATATCCCCAGCCCAGAATACACATTTTAAAATGTGCTTTAAAGTCATCTTTCCAAAGACAACATAAAAATTAAATTCCATTTAAACATGCTACCAAGAAATAGGCATTTACAGTTCTTAGTTCAAAGACGCTTTCGTCTTAGAAGTTTATGTAGGTGAATAAGTTTATGTAGAATTACGAAAGTGCAAAAAAAGGAAAAAATAATTGGTTCTCTCTTTAAGCTGACAATAAGTGCATTCACTGAAAAAGTACAGAAGAACAATGAGTGTAGGCCAATGCTGATGCATCTTTATGTACAAACATGGAGTGTGTATGTGTGCTCATATAACATGAATACATGGGTAAAGATAACATTCACCTAACAATGACTACCCAGGCAGTGATTCTGGCTTTCTTCTTTTGCTTTTCTGTTGTTTCAGTTTTAAATAAATTAAATGTGAGCAAGTATTTTTACAAGAATTGAGTCACTTTATTAAAATATGGTATGAAAAACTACAGCCATTAGCCAGGCATTGTGGTACACACACATGATCTCAGCACTCTGGGAGGATGAGGGAGGAAGACCAAGTTTAAGCCCAACATAGGCAACTTGGTAAGAACCTGTCTTAAAATAAAAAAGGGGCTGGGAACGTAGCTCAGCACAAATGCCCTAGGAGCAACCCTAAGTACTAGAGGATGGGGACGGACACATCTATAATCATCAAGTCATATGGTACTACCAAAAGGATACATGTGTAGATCAACGAAAGAAATATCAAATCCCTGAAACACATTTATACATCTGCAATCAACTACTTATCAACAAGGATGCCAATTCAATACAAGAAAGGTCAGTACTTTCAACAAATGGAAGTGATACAACTAGGTAGCTCTATGCAAAAAGATGAACTTCATGAAGTTAACTATAAAGGGATCACAGGTCTAAATCTAAGAGCTTCGATCATAAGAAAAAATAAAGACATAAATTTTTAGATGAAAACTTAGGAGTAAATCTTATGACATTAGATTAGACAAAAGATTTTTTCAATGAAAGCACAATTATTAAAATTAGAGAAAAAAAAACTGGAGTCTACCAAAACTCAAACTATTGTACTTTAAAGGACATCATTAAAAATATAAAGACAGGGCTGGGGATTTAGCTCAGCAGCACAGTGCCTACCTGGCAAGCACAAGGTCGTGAGTTCGATTTCCGGTACCAGAAAAAAAACAAATAAATAAATAAATAAATAAAAATATAAAGACAAGCCACAGACTGAGAGAAAATATTTGCAAATAATGTATCTGATAAAGGGCTTGTATCCAGAATATATAAAGAAGTCTTACAGACAGCCTAAGTATAAAGTATATGTCAAAAAAATTGTTTCTAAAAGATAATTAAGAAAACGTGGGGCTGGGGATTTAGCTCAGCGGCAAAGCGCCTGCCTGGCAAGCGCAAGGTCGTGAGTTCGGTTCCCAGTACCAGAGAAAAACCGAAACCAAAAAAAAAAAAAGAAAACGTTAGTGTGTAACTGTCTCAGTTACTTTTTTCTCAACACCAAACACCCAAAATTAAAGGAGGAAACCTTTATTTAGCTCACAGTTCATAGAGGTTTCAGTCCACACTCAGCTGGTTCCAAGGCATGGGGGGACATAGCAGAGGAACAACAGTTCATGACAGCAGAACACAGCACAAACAAGCCAGTGAGACAAGACTCTTCTGTCCCTTACACTGTATGCAGGCTACCTGCCCGAAGGTGGGTGTAACACTTATACCCTTAATTCTAGCCAGAACTATGCCAAACCAATTAATGCAGTGATTTACTCATGACACACCCTTAATCCCAGCATCACACACTCTAGATTCAGCCACCTCACCTCTTCTGACTGCATGAGGCTTTTGGGGGACATCTAGACACAAACCATAACAACTATGTTTACTAACAAAGTATTAGATTTTCCTAGATGTAAAACCAAAAATTAATGATACAACAAAACTGTTTCAAATGAGAAGATCCATTAAAACAGCATGCCAAAATTATAAACATACTACTTCTCCCTATTATCTGGTCTATACATGATTTCTCTTTCTACCTTTTAGTACAGTACTTCAAAGGGTCACCAGGGCACATCTTTTCAACCTGATTATCAGCCCTATGTCTACTAAGAAAGATTTTTACCAAAAAAAGGTCATCTGTTGCTAATGTATTATTTATATGTCCACCAGCTACTCAAGATTGTAATAGGAATATAGCTATATAGAAACAAAACTACGGTGGGGGAGGGAAAAGGAAGGGGATTAAAAAACGAGCTGTAATATGTACATGTAACCACTCCCCAAGCTGACTGTAAACTACATGAACTGCAAACATGTACTAAAAAAAGAAACAAAAATACACACACGTGTGTGTATATATATGCTTTATAGATAAACAGACCTGCATATTCCTATACCAGAGATTTTAAAAAGGAAGAACTGTTCAAAACCTGCTCCAGAACTTTCTTTGGATAGAAATTTGAAAGATCACATCTGAAGGCGAGGCAGCAGGGTAAGGCAAGCAGTTAAGTGAATTTTCCCTGGCAGCCTCCTTTCCCAATTCATAAAAAATATGGCTTACAACACCATTTTCCAGAGGGTGAAGGGAATGGATGTATTTGAAGACTGATTACATGGATTAGCTACAAGACTTGATGTGCAAAGGAACCTGATAGGAGGAGAACTTCTGCTGCTAAGAGCCTCAGGGGATCTACTTAGCCCTACCTTATGAGTAGGACAGTTTCCCATAAAAAATGTTCATTCACCTCTTAGTTATGAGGCCCAAGCAAGATCCTAGAAGAAACCTGAGAGGCAGTGAAAGGACTTCACGAAAAGTTCCACTTGTAGATCTCAACTAAGAAAAATTTTGAAGTGTTTAGGTATTTTCTTTTAAATTATTTAAATGACATCAAGTAGCTCACACCTACATCCCAGCATTCTGGGAGGTAGGAGTGAGAAGTTCACAAGTCAAGTCCAACTTGGTCAACTTAGTGAGCCTCTTTCTCAAAATAAATAAAAACTAGGCTGGGGATGTAGTTCAGTGCATCAGTACCACACAATCAATCAATAAAATTAATAAATATTTAAATGAACAAGCCTAATACCTCCCAAACTAGGTAACAATAATGCTCTTAAAACTAAATTTCACAGAAGCAGCCTATGGGTCCATCAATAGTTGAACAGACAAAAGAAATATATTTATACACAATGGAGTATTACTGTACCATAAAGGATAAACTTGAGTCATCTGCAGAAAAATGGACGCACCTTGAGAGCATAATGCTAAATGAAATACCTCACACACACTTAAATATCACATGGTTTCTCTTATGTATATGAGAGACCCAAAGTATAAATAAAAGCAAAGTAAAAGATAATAAGAAGTAGGAAGACTGATTTTGTTCAAATGAGGAGAGCAACAGAAAGGATAGAGGGGATTAGAAGGGGAGGGGAAGGGAATGAGAAAACATTAAGTGTGTTCTGTACATGTACCAACTCTCCACAAGGAGTATAACCATTATGTAATACATACATACTAATTAAAAATAAAAACTGAAAAAACAAAAAATCCCATACGATTGTTAATTTAAAAAATAACTTTTCCATGAATTATAGATTAAAAAAAGAAATTTCCTTTAAAAAATCATACATTAATAAAACATACACTGTTTTTTTAAAGGTACTTATAAAGAAAGGACATTGCTAAGTAGCTGCAACAAAGTTCCAAGGAGACACACATATTTAATATACTAAAAGAATACTAAGAAGGGGACAGTACTCCATACCAAAGAAATACTGGCCAGTTATCACCATCACACATACCATGGTGAAATTCTGGCACACCCGTTTTAAAGGGTTGCCAACCACAGGATATATATTTTGGCTACTGCTTCAACATACTGCTCTATAAATAAAAAAGAAGCTTTTCAGTTTAAACTAAATGTGAATGTGGTTAACTACATTCACATTTTTAACATAGGAGTCTCAGTTATCAAGTCATTTCCACAGTGTGTTAGGCCTTGTTTCTCAGGCACCTACTTTTACCCACTTGCAACTTAGAACTAACTATGCCACAGCTAAATGATTTTACATTTCCAAGTCTTTAAATTCATATTCACTTTGACCGAAATGAATAATGACTTCTCTGTTCTTTCAAAAGCAACTTGGTAAACTATTTATGAAATACTAAAGATATTAAGTACATAATATTTAATACACAATAAATTCAAATGTAAACTTCAGCAAGTTAGCAAATAATATTTTTAAAATACAGAAAATAACTAGAAGAATAAAATTATAAATGCTAATGGGTGAAAAATAGTGCTGACTTTAACAGGAGGGAGAGAAATTATAAGTTTAAACTCCTCCTGTTAAGATCTCTTATATTTCTAAATCTATATTTATCCATTTATAAAAAAGAAAAGAAATGACACATTCCTATAATCCTAGCTACTCAGGAAGGAGGAAGGAGGAGTTTAAGTCCAAGACCAGCTTGGGCAACTTAGCATGATCTTGTCTCAAAAATAAAAAGGGCTGGGTATGTAGCTCAGTGGCAGAGTTCTATACAATATGGAAAGATGCCTCCTTTTAAAATATTGTGCTTAATTAATATCATATTGCTTGTTAGAATTTGCCAGGATTTTAAGTTGAAAACTATAGTATAATATAATTAAAGCAAAGAAATCTCATGTCTTACACCCCAAAGTAGTTTTCTCATATCCCACTTTAATGTCCCACATATTCTTAAAGGCCACATATGATCGTTTTCAAATCAAAAAAATATCTGAACATGTCAGGCATTAACTGTTTGACTAAATGTTAATTAGAGCTGCAAACTTAGCTTAGAAAAAATTAATCTCAAAATTCTACCAAGGTCATTATAGATAGGTTGCTATAAAAACCAGATGAAAAAAATAAAAAGTGCCAGTAACAATATGTACCATGCTCTTACTACAGGCCAAGAACCTTTTTTGAAGTGAAATTTAGTGAAGGAAAATTTACACATATGGGAAACAATTTTGTCTCTTTTTTGCTTATGTTGGAAGGAAAGGTACTCACTGCCCTTTGCTCTAGACTATCTTTTCCAAGAGGTCTGTTCAGTGAATAGCCTTGAAAAATATCGTGTCTCCTTTTAGCTCAAAGGAGGCATGCTTTCTGACCAGTGTAATAAATACAATGTATCCTCTTCTAGAGCAAAGAACAGGCATGTAAAAGATTTGGGTTTCCTAATCTCAGAACTTCTATCCAATAAAGCAGTTTACTGTGTGTGCAAGTATAACCTGGTCCTCTTTACCTCACCCTGTTGACAGAAACTCAATTCCCACAAATCCAATATTCGGGCAATCACCACAGAGAGGAATAAACCGTCTTCCATTTTTGATGCGAGTCTCCTGTCTTCTACCAGCATCCCGAAAATGTAAAAAGAGTAATTAGCTTGCAATAGGATATAATCTCAGACTAGCCTGGATCTCAACTTTGTCATCAAAGCCAGATGATGAGAGAACCATAACTTTCCAAGAGAAAGGATAAAGGCCCTGTGGACTAAATTCTGGAGAATAAGAAGATACTCTGGGATCTCGGAGTGATCTTAAACTATGGTGGGGGAAGTTAGGAGTAAACACACCCCTTACCAAAGTCACCAACTGTCCTACCTGTTAATGAACAAGAGCTAAATTAATGTTTAGAAACTGAGCAATAAGAAGTGAATTGAAATCGGCAATCCAAATAGTGGCTTGCTTGTTCACTCTCCTCTAGGTTGTGGAGTATGAGCCAACTCTACTCCAAGCTAAAACAGATGTTGTGTGATGGCCTTGCTGCCAGTTACAGAGTTTCAAGTAGACCAAAAGCACTAGAAGTTTCCCATGGCTGAACTAAAGGGGAATTAATGGAAGTGAATACAAAGCCTTGACTATTGGCACAGCTGCTCTCTCCCTGCACACCCCAAGATCCCTCCCTGCTTCCAAACCCCAAACTCTTCCAATACACGGGGAAAAAAGGATTAAGGCTGAGGTCTCCCCGACCCTTAAATGGGACTGAAGGCAAGACACACCCTCGAGGTTGCCCAGGGGTACCTCAGGGAAGTACCCTAAACTACATTGTTCTCTTGGACACAGGTGCCTAAGTCACCAACCCATCCGGTCCCGTGGGGGATAAGAATTCCAGGTTCAGCTAACAGGTTCTGGGCAGGGTTTCCAGTGGGTTAGAAAACAAATGCGACTGGTTCTTTGGCCAACTCAAGGCATTGTCATTATCTTGCATCCTAGCATACAGTAAGAACTGGTTACACTCTTACACGTTCCTGTCCTATATACACCAGAAAGCGTTCTTCCAATCAGGAAGCGTAGTACAGTGCTGCCTCGGTTCATGAACAATTTGGTTGGCAAACAAAAGTGTCTGGCAAAATTCTGATTTTGTTTGCCAACTACATCAGTGACAAACACAACAATGGGCACCTTTCCTGCACAAACACAAACGTGGCCATCTTTTCCAAAATTGTGGAACAAATTGTGTTCGTGAACAGAGGTACCACTGTGTATGCTTCTGGGACCCCACTATCCTAATGCCTATTTTGAGGTATCAGTCTCTGTGACTCATGATTTTACTGACTGGAGCATCTGATAAAAATAGGTAGCCTCCACCTAAAGATGATCCTTAAGGCTCTGAACTCTTTCCCTCCCTGGCACAGCTATCAGGTGTTCCTCTTTTAAAAAACAGCTATCAACTGGTTTCTCTGCTCTTGTGGAAACTGAATGCCTGACTCATGAATGCCTTATGAGTCTCCAGCCTGATACTGCCATTCTGAGGTGGATCAGCTCATACTCAGTGACTAACAATATAGTAACTCAATGGAAAACGCTTACTTGAAAGCACATTTGGTTTAGCCTTAGCCCCAGGCAATGGTACCTCAATTTCACAAGAAAAAGTGGCACCTAGCCCTTTTCTAGCCCCTACTATGCCACCTAAAGCAGTTACAGGCTCAATGAATCTTCTATCCAGTAAATCATCAAATCTTACAAATTTAACACCATCCCCCTTTTATCAAAAGTTTAGATCACCATCAGTTCTTTCTAGGACTTTAGCATAGCCTCTTGTCTCCTTCTATCCAATCTTATTTAGTCATTCTTACATCAACCCATTCTCTAAAAGCAGAAAAAACATCTTTCAAAGAGGTACCTTTAGTATGTTATTCTTCCCTCTTGTTAAAGTCCTATAATGGTTTCCCCACTGCCTTCAGTTCAAACTGAACTGAACTTATTACCCTGACTCAGGCAAGCAGCAGCCTTACTGTTCACTTCTGTAGCTTCACCCTTCCCACTCCTCCTTTCCGTTCTATATTACTGACGTACAGAACCACTATCAGTTTCTAACATGACCTCTGCATTCATGTTGTTTGCCATTCTCTCTGCCTACCCATGCGTACTCTCCACTTCTGCCTGACGGATCCACTCTTACGTCTTAGTTTAGGTTATATTACATAAATAGGGAGATTTATCCTGGCTCCTTAAAATAAGATTGATGTTATGGCTTATGACTAAACGTCTCCCAAAGCCTCATGCAGTCATAGGTGTGGCTTTTTCAAACGTGGGTGGATCTAGAGTGTGTGAGGCCAGAATTGAATCATGGTGCAAAGCTAGGATTAAGAGTACTAGGACTAAGGTGTGAATGCTACCCACCTTAAGTAGCCTGGATAGGATATAAGGCATAAAAGAACTGTGCTTGTTCCCTGTTGCTTTGCTACCATCTGCCCACTATGAACTGTTTCTCCTCTGCAATGCCACCCTGCCTTGGCACCAGCCAATTATGGCCTAAAATCTCAACAAACTGAGCTAAATAAATCTTTCCTCCTTTAACTCTGAGTGTCAAGTATTTTGTCTCAGCATCAAGAAAATAACTAAGACAACTGAGTACTCATGTAACACATTATCCCTGAAATCACACTGTCTACTTTTCTTGATGTTTATGAGGAAAGACTGTGAAAGTTTTAATCACTGTAATATAACCCTGATTATGTGCTTGGTAACTTTGAGTAATTAATGACAACTCATATACAAGCATTATGCCAGGTGTCAAAAAAGAGAAGAACTTATATCCTGCCTTCTCTACTATATTGAATTGAAATTAATATAAAAATTTCACACATGGCACATGCCTGTACCTGGGAGACTGAAGCAAGAGAATCAGAAGTTTGAGTCCGGCCTGGGCAACTTAGTGAAACTCTGTCTCCAAACAAATAAAAAAGGGCTGAAGATACAGCTCAGTGATAGACCACACACCTAGCAAATGTGGCCCAGCAATACCACCATCAAAAAAAAAAAAAAAATTTCAAAAGCACACTTACAACAGTGTTGTTAGGAATGTACAGACATTTAATAAATGAGGATCTTTACATTATCAGACAAAAGCAAACCCCAAATAAAATGCAATGTCTTTGTCCATATATACAGTACTGAAATTTTACAACAATAATCTACATAAAAGCACAAACCAACAAATTATAAAAGTCTACCTCAAGGGGGCTAGCAGTGTACCTCATTGGTAGAATACACGCTAGCATGTGTGAGACCATGGGCTCAATCACCGGCACCACCTTCCTAAAAGAGTCTGCTTCAAGACCTAAAATCTCAGATTTCATTTAAAGTATTACATTCAATTCTCTACTACTCTTACTAAAAACAAATAAAGAGTATAAATAATCCTCAAATAAAAGTATCTGGAAATGTATGATTTTTTTCTTAGCAAATGTTTTCTAAAAATGGTTTGGCCTAGCTTGGTGTGGTGGCACACACCTACAATCCCCAACTCTTGGGAGGCTGAGGCAGGAGGATTGCTGAGTTCAAGGCCAGTATGGACTACATAGTGATACTCTGCCTCCAAAAAATAAGTTCAGCCTGACTAGTACTCAGTACAATCTGAATTACCTGAGAACATGCAATTTATGACTGGAAGTGTTCTAGACCTGGTAAAGTCTGTATCAGTCTAGGATTTAATACATAACACACATAACACACAAAGTAGAATGCAACAAGTAGAAATTCCTGCAGGGCAGACAACAACTGTACAGGATCCAAAACTTCAGGGTCACATATAATACATACTACTGTACCTCTATGCTTTCAAAATAAATACCTACAAAATTCTATGTTTGCGTTAAATATTCTACTTAAACAAAATCACCCAGCAGTATATCTTTGAAAAAAAATCATTCTCACTATGGTCTCATTATTCAGATGTGAGAGTACAATACTGTACCAGAAATGTATATACTTAACCAAAAAAATGACTTCCTTAAATTTTACAAATTCACCCATCTGGCTGAGCATGGTAGCACACACCTGTAATCCTAGCACTAGGGATGCTAAGGTGGGACAATTGCTATGAGTTCAAGGCCAGCCTGGGCTACAGTAGGTTTAAGGACAGCCTGTACTACATGGCAAGATCCTGTCCCAAAAAGCAAAAAAAAAAAAAAATTGCCGGGCTTGGTGGCACACGCCTGTAACCCCAGCACACGCGAGGCTAAGGCAGGAGGATCACTGTGAGTTCAAGACCAACCTAGGCAATAAGTGAGCACAAGGCCAGTCTGAACTGCATAGTGAGACCCTGTCTCAAAAAGACAAAAAAAAAAAAAAAAAAAAAATCACCTGCTCATCTTCTGTTTAATCACATGAATGGAAAAGGAGTGTAGACAGTAGAAAACTATAATATTGTATATGCTCACTGAAGAATACAAAACAAGTAAAGAATCATCCTGTGTGGTAGCTGAAAAAAATTCTAAGATTTCTGTTTAAAGTATGCTTGGTAAATACAAAATATAAAATATAGACTAAACCTCAAATTAGTACCATGAAATTGAACTTTTGTAAAGATCATGAGTCATTTAGGCCTGGGTTCAAATGCTAATCTTCCACATCCCACTTAGGAGTGTATTAGGAGTGTTCCAATTACATAAAGTAAGTTACCTTACTTCACTAATGTTAATCAGGAATTAACCAGAAACCTGTATCTTCTATCCTGAAACTAACCTATTATATATGTAAAGAATATGAAGTATAGCAGGCATTCAACATAACAGCACAATAATTAAGAGCCAGGACCCAGTTCTATCACTTAGCTGCTGTTTTACTTGAGTTATTTAGCGTTTTTTCTCATCTGTCAGATGGAGATGCTAATACTTATGTTGTAAAGATTAACTATCATAGAACACTGTCTGACTACTAGTAGGCACCATGCAAGTTCTAGTTACTATTTAATGTTACCCTACATAAGGGAGTTCAAGGCCAGCTGCACTACACAGCGAGACCCAGCCTCAAAAAAAGAACAAAAAAACTATGTTATCATCAGTACCACCAAAGAAACATAAGCCACTATTGTATTACCAGATTAGGCCTTCTGTTTCTGCTATATGAAAAAATGTTCTTTGAAATATTAACCTAATTTAGTGAAATGATCATAATACAGGATGAGCTCACACAGTCAAGAACTTTTATGCTGACTTTAAATTCACAAGAAAGTCCCTGAATTGGTTATTGTTCATAAATGCTGACCAGTTAAATATATTAAATAGCCATTCTAAGTAAACAAATTCATTCTACACACTAAAGTACAACACAAAATGATGTGGATATTGTACTTTCTCCTCTACAGATCTCTAAATAATTTAAATAACCAAATACTATAGTCTTCAAAATACGCAAGACATTTGTGAAAACTGCAGCTCAGAGCAATGAGTCTTTCTATAAATTTTCTGTCACATAATTACAAAATGCTGCTTGCTATACAGTTAAGACTCTTTGCCCTCGTACTCATTAACTAGTTCAAAACATAAGAACATCCAATATACACCACGCAGAAACTATGCTAAACCTTGGTGAAGTAACAGAAAATGAGAAGCCAATAAAAATAGCAGGCATGCCACCACCAACATAATTATTTTCAAATTTATAGTCTCGTTTTCCTTAATGAAAGAGAAAATTATAAGCTCTTATAGTTGAATGCATCAATACTTAATAAACTGAGCTAAATAACCTCATCAGTGACAATCAAGTATTTCCACAAAGAGACTTAAGCACAAAATGAACTAAGCACCTCCGTACTTCTCCATCAATTATTATTTACTAAGTAAAGATAAGTGCCCATTTCAAATATGAGTTATATATCTCAAGAGCGGTGCCACTTAACATGTACTATTTTTTAGCCCATTTACTTTTTGAAAGTTCACTGAAGCAAATTTCAAGTTCCATTAAGCTAAATATCACCTGCACACCATCAGAAATAAACTGCCCTCACTTATCCGTACTCGGCATCTGAAATTATATTTTTCCTGAGGCAACTAGAATCAACTTACTAATCATATCTTCCTTTGATCAACCAACTCTTTTCTTAGGAAAGAACTCTAGCCTCTTACCTATAACTTACAGTTTATACTATACATCCAACATTTTACAAAGCAAGAGTTTCCTCAGAGGCAGCGACATCACTATTATATTTTTTTTAATTTAAAAAACATCTAACAAAATTGCTCTGCAAAAGAAGAAAAATTTGTAGCCCTGACTATGAGTTAAGAAATCTTAACTGCTGAAGATATCCAAAATCCGAACAGAGGGTCGGGGATACAGCTCAGTGGCACAGTACCTGTCTGGCAAGCTGGAGGTCCTGAGTTCTATTCCTGGTATCAAAAATAAATAAATTAATTAAATAAATAAAAATAGAGACAAACAACCAGTATCTAGTTTTTCAGAAAAAAAAATCATTAGAATCAAAATGCTATTACGATCAATAGATGGACATGGACATACTGACATGCAGGCAGGTGTGCCTCAGAACTAAGACTCTCCTTTGGAGTTCCTTATTAGGGACTACGAAAGTCACAGAGAGGAAAAAAAGTGCTGTCATTTCCTTTTGTGAATGCAGATTAGGCAGTTTTAGTGAACTGCTACACTTTGCAAACTGGCTATCAACTAAGCTCCAATTATCAAGTCATTCTAGATAAAGCTTATGTTTATATTATTAAACACAAAGAATTAAAAGGACCAGTGTGCTTTTCTTGAGGTATATTAGTCTAAAATAATCTGCACTAAAAAGGCACCAAACACCCTTCAGCTATATAGAAGTCCTGTGGAACATCAGTCTGCCAAAAAACACAAAGTGATACACATTTCTCACAAAGCATTTAAAGAATTAAAAGGTATTAAACTCACGAAAGTTACAGGAGGGGGAAAAACATCGAATTGAATTTCAAAAATCTTTGCTATATCCAGACTGTCCCTCTGTGGTCCTCCCAGTATTCGGGCATGACATCGGCATTCCGCACACGAGGTGCACTCAATAAACACCGCTGACAAGAGGAGCAGGGAGAAAGTCTCACCAGCAAACAGTGTTGTAACAGGTAACGCTGTCAACCAGTCAAGGAATCAGTAAGAAAGAATCCTCACCGCTGCCAAATTTTATCCCCAGGGAAAATCTATTCGATACTGAAGGAGTGGAGTTCTTAGAACGGTACAGCGTAGAACAGCCCGGAGGTTAAAAAAAGAAGATTAAGGAAAAGACGAGCAATCGCCCTTTCACGAGTTGGATGTGGCGATCGCGGATCGGGATAATCACGGCACAGTCCCGAACCCCGCTAAGTCACAGCCACGCCCTGGGCTGAGCATCCGGACCCGAGGGACTGGGGAGCCGCGGGCAGCGCGGGGAGCGGGCAGGGCCGGGCGCAGGTGGAAGGCGGCGAGAAGACACAAGCCCAGCCCGCGGCGGCGAGGCGGCGGGGCCGG
>NW_004955461.1:4723334-4786057 GCF_000276665.1 Chinchilla lanigera
GCCCCGGCCCCGGAGCGGGGAAACGGCAGCGGCCGGACCGGGAGCCCCTCCGCACCTGCCCCTGTGGCGGAGCCGCGGCGACCCAGGTGGCGGCGGCGGTGGCGGCAGCAGCGGCAGCGGCAGCAGCGGCTCCGAGTGTGGAGGGCAAGTGACCCGGATGTACAGGGTAACAGCGAGGAGGGGGAAGGGGAAATGCCAGGAAGTGAGGGCGCCGAGGACCTGTCCGGCCGTGCGCATGCGCCGCGCGCCTGCCCCCAAGGTAAACCAGCAGCCCTACTTCTCCTCCACCGCCCCTCCAGAAAGGGGCGGAGCGAGGCCGGAGACAGGTGGTCGCTCCGACGCAGTGCAAGAGGACAGAGCGAAGGGGCGCGGCCAACCCCTCCGCAGCCCCCCACCCCCGCGCCCTCCTTAAAGGGACAGCACCTCCGCTCAGCCATTGCTTCTGGCTGAGTTTGGGGGTCTTATTATACACAAGGGAGACTGAGGCTCGGAAGCGGCGGTAGACTGCCTCAGGTTGGCGGGCTCGGAAAGGCAAGAAGCAGAACTCCGGATGTGCAGTCCAGGCTCGGTGTTGAACCCTGCGAAGCCGCCACATTCCAGCACCCCACGCCTGGGGCACAACCCGGTTTTGGCAAGGTTTTCTCCCTCGGGCCAGGTACTGGGCCTCACTCGCACTTCCTCCCGCGGGCGCAGGCGCTTGGCAGGTTCCCCAGAGCAGAGAGATGCACCGCTATCGCTGCGATGCTATCGCGGAGACGCCCTTGGGAGGTGTTAGCTGATCAGCCTCAGAACAGAAATCAGGCGCCTCTTGAGATCGTGGCGTGCTACGCGCCGCAATTCCAGATAAATCAGACCCTTGTCCTGGGGTCGACTTCGCTGAAACGTCCAGTGGGTCCAGAATTTGCATGTGGCCTAGGGTGCAGCCACTGAATTACCTCCCTAATTCTCCTGTAGCTCCTGGAACATAAATGCTCCTCTTTATGTATAAAAACAGAACATGTCACCTAACTAGCTCATCCCAATCCTGTTATAAGATTTCCAGATTTTATTAACGAAGTATAGAAAATTAACTTTTATATCTCCCTGGTGTATTTTTAGTTTGCTGAGCAGATGACCAAGAAGGAGATAAAAGGGTCTGAACCTTTGGGGGCCAAGGGCACAACTGAAAATCCCAGAAAAGTATGGGACTTTCCTTTCCAGGAAAATGCATATTTGAACACCAATTTGCACATGACTTCTGATTTATGGACAAAGCGGTCTTAGTTATAAAGCCCTATTCATGAACTCCCACCCTAGTCAAAGAGGTACCATCCTACAAATAATTGCCTTACTATATGGGTAAAGTACTCCTTCCCCCAGTGCAGAAGGACAGCTTTTACTTATGTAGCCTGTTTTCCCCTTGAGTTACAGAAGACCAAATAGGATGCAATATGGTACACATTACATAGAAACATGTTAAGAGAGTCATGGAAAGACTAGGCTTTTGCAAGGCACCCATTAAGAGTAGGAGCCCAAGGCCTCAGACTTTTACCCTAATTGTTTCAGGAGGACTTGGAAGAGTCCACCCTGCATCTATTACAATTTTTGGGGGGTTACTGGGAATCGAACTCCGGACCTTGCACTTGCCAGGGAGGTGCTTGTGCCACTGAGCTATATCCCCAGCCCTATTATAATTTTTATCAATTTTGATTGCACTGAGAGTTGGTTTTGCAAATCAGATGCTGATGGAACTGCCCTCAAAATCCAAGAAGTTGCTCCACTTGTCTGACACACTGGCTCCCACTGGTCCACCACAGTCACTGTGGTCACTTGGAACCAGAGGAGAAGTTTATACATCTGCCCAGTCCTGAAATACCGGCTCTCAGCAACCTCTAACTCAACCTCCCTCCCAAAACAGGAATTTCTCCTACAGTATTCTCAACACCTCAACATCCACTTTAGCTTGAATATCTCCAACTACAGGGAGCTCATTACTGTGTCAGCCTCCTCTGCCTATAAGGAACCTCTTCTTTTACACTGAGGACAAATCGGGTACCCAATCATTTTCATCCATTGGTCCTAGTTTTGTCTCTGGGGAAGCAAGACTGATAAGACACCAGCCTGAGGAGCTTACAGTCCAGCAAAGAAAAACAGTCCATTGATGGGTGGTAACAGTAAAAGGGGATAAGTCCGCGCAGACAGCAGAGTATCTTCCCAGAGACACGTATCTCCTGGTCAGCCGGAAGCCTTTTCTAGGCTTGCATGAGAACACATAAGTAAGCTCTATTCTATTACCCCAACTGGGGAAGGTGGCTCCTGAAAGACTGTATAAGAAGTGCTGAATTTATTCTTCTGCAGTCCTTTCTTCATCACTCTGCATGAGTGTAATCACATTTCCACTGAGATCAAAACGTTAAAAGTTTCATATTGCAGAAATAAGCAGAAGCACACCCAAAAGACATTTACCCAAGAGCACTGCTTCTCGGGGATAATGCGATCACTGTGACTGGCCAGCATCTCTAGAGTCCTTACGATGTGCCAGGCACTGCACTGGGCCTTGACTTGCACTTCCTCCTTTGCTCTCCACCGCTATCCCACATGGTACATTTCCATGTCCACTTTATAAATGAGGCGTTCAAGGCTCAGGATGTGACAGATCCAGGATTTGAACCCAGTGTGTGAACTCCACCGTTTTTTCTCCATTTATACTTTTTCCTCTGGCTACTTTCTTCCATTTCAAAAGAGCCTGTTGCTTTCCATAAGTGCTATTTTCTTTGAATTTCTTAGGTCTTACATTTTAAAACCTTATAGAGAAGGAACTGTTTTGTTCAGTTCATCCAATCAGCATGCCCTTTTTGCACCTCCAGTATGGCCTAGGCATCATGTTAAGGGTCTGGGATGGAAGGTATGTGGGGAGAAGAGTTTACTAAGAGGAGGGGTTCTTTACAAAACATCCTGATTTGCTATAATTTAGAAGTCAGAGGGAACCAGCTCTGCCTGGTACAAGTATGAAGGTTGGGGCCTTTGCACTTGGCCTTGAGAGGGAGGAAAGACGAGAGGAAAAGGTACAAGGGCAGACAGGAAAAGCTGGTGACACGTTAGGGATAAGACAAGTGATTAAACTGTAAAGGATAGTATTTGCCATGCAAAGGCATTCAAAATTGACTGCTGAAGGCAATAACAAGCAAAAAGAATCTTCTCATCAAGGGAGAGACAAAATCAGGTATTTTTCTCTCAAACTGACTTAGACCACAGTATCCCACATGGACTGTAGGGGAGAAAGAAAGGAGGGCAGCAGACTAGCTAACAGGCTGCAGAAGGGTCTGGGTGAGGGATGATAGCCTATGACTATGTGTGTACCTGCCTGGCAGGCACAGGCCCTGGGTTTAATCCCCAGCACTGCAAAAAAAAATCAAGGGCGAGATGGCAAACGCCTGTAATCCCATCACTTGGGAGGCTGAGGCAGGACAAACGGAGTTCAAGGCCAGCCTGATCTGCATAGTGAAACCCTGTCTTAAAAATGACTAAGAAAAAAGTCAATCAGAGAGACATTATAGTGTAGGATAGGGAACTGATAGTGGGTCTGAAAAATAAGCATGAGAGTTAAGATACTAATACAGAATTTACAGGATTTTGTGACTGGTTTAATCTGAGGGAAGAGAAATAAGAAGTATAGGAAATGACCCGGAGATGCCTGGCTTAGCAGATAACTGGATGGTGATCATAACACCACTATAGTTTTCATCCCTTTTCTCTGGCTTTTATCAGTGTAAATGCACACAGCTTTAACTGGCATCTTCGCATTTGTGAAACTATTTCCCAACACCTTTTTGTATTTCTACACAGTTGCATTTATCATTTTAATAACAATATTTCATCATGTTGAAATAGCTGTTTTCTTCATTTGCAAAGGTCCATCTGATACAAGCCTGGGCTCCCCTAGACTCACTCAGTGCTGGGCATTTTGCAGGGGATTAGCTGAGTCAGGAAAAAGCCTTTAGGCAAAGGGTGTTGGAAAAATGTGGCCTGAGGCCAGTTAAGCTGCTGTTCTCCAGGGAGAAATTTAGGCAATTGTCTTGTGCCATTCAGTAAGTACAAGTACTAAAGAAGTGTTTTTGTTGCCTCTGCATCCAGTCCCACATTTAGATCTAGTGTTCAAGTCTTACCAACTGCTTCTCCCTTCCTTTTCCCCAGATAAATGAGTAGGGAACCCTCGAGGAAAGAGGCACCTTCCAAATATTACTGTCACAGCCAGGGTTTCTAGGCTAGTGGCTGAGGCTGCACTGTTCCCTTTTGACTGAGGATCCAGTGAATACTGAATAAATGCAGAAGGTGGGCTAGGATCCCTTGGGTCAGGCTAGAACTTCATTCTACACTGAAAGACAAGAGACATCTTGGCTGGTGTTCAAAAGGAGCAAAGAGTTGGGTGTGGTGGTGCACACCTGTAATCCCAGCACTCGGGAGGCTGAAGCAGGAGGATTGCTGCAAATCTGAGGCCAGCCTGGGCTACATAGTGAATTCAAGACCAGCCTGAACTAACAGCAAGACCCTGTCTCTGAAAAAAAGAAATTACAGAGAATGAAGTCAACAAATGAAACCTAATAGCTTCCTGTTATTTCGAAAAACATTAACCAATCCCCCAGGAGTTCTAAAGTTGCCCTTATGGACACACACACACTTGATTAAATGGTCTATCTGTGAGCGTCACTCACATTTCCAAATGGAGTATTTTTTCACAAGGGGCAAGCCGTAAGTCTCATTTCCCCAGCCTTTCGAGTGACCTGCCAGAAGGAAAAGGACCCTAGAGGCTCCCATTACCTGACCCTTCTTAGGACCTCAACCTTCTAGTCTTTGATTGTGGCTGTTTCTCAGCTTTCAGTTCAAAGAGGTCCTCCCCGTCCTCCTTCCTGAAGACAAACCCGCCTCTCCCTTTTACCCAGATCCTAGCGTGTCACTGGTTTTCTTACTTTCCTCCCCAAACTGTAATATATTTTAATTTTCATAGCTTAAAAATATCTGCTCCATGAAGGCAGAGACCAGGGCTGTCGTGATGGCTGCATCTCTGCCACAGTGCCCTGACCCTAGGAGACCCTCATGAAGATGCTAAATAACTGAAAGAAGGGTGTAAGCAGTGAATGAGGTCCCCTAGGCCTCTGTATTTTTTCCCTGATATGAGTAATACATGTGGAAATTTGAAAATATATATGAGCAAAAAGAAAACATAAATACGTATGACCCAACCACCCACCATGTGGATACCCTTCCAAATGTTCTTTTATGTATCTACATAAAGAGAACATATATTTTCATAAAAATGGCTTCCCTATCTGTGTTCCACAGGGTATCTTAGTCACCTTTCCTTAATATAGGATTTTAGCTACATCACTGTTAAAGGCTATGTAATACTTCGCTGAGGATTCATACCATGAAGTATTTAAGGAAGGGAGTTACAGTTAAGCTAAAGGGCACGTTCCTTCGATGTCAACAAAGGTACAATGTTTTATTACAGAGTTCCCCCCCCCGACAAGCTTCCCTGTGTTTGTATTGCTCTGGCACTGTATTTCCGCAGAACTGTACCCCTACCACCCGTTCACCACCTAGCGCTATTACAGCCCCCTTCAACCAGAGAAGCAAAACTGTTCGCAGCAGGCAAAGCTGAAGTGTGACGAATTGAGGACGATGTCTCTGAGTTCAAACTGGGAATCTGCTGCTGATACAGGAGACAGGATGGCAAGTGTGTTTTCTTGCCAAGATTTGAATTGGGAAAAAAAAGGAAAAGACTGCACACACCTTCACTGTTCCCTCCCACGCCCTTTCCCAAGGTGAGATTTTTCCCAGTGGGGATGGGCTGGCCCGGGGGCTACTTATGTTGCAAGCACTTTGCAGGCTAAAGCTCAGTGCTCCGCGGCAGACTTGCTGGCTGCAGAAAAATACAAGAGAGCAGGCTCAGGATGTGCTGCCCTTTTCCACAAACAGCTCTTTCAGCCCAGCGTGAGGTTCAGCAGCACAAAGGACTGCCCACTTGGCATTTTCAGCTCTGACAGCCACCTCCCCTCCACCAGCAAGGACACAGGCAGAGGAGGGGGGGGGCAGTCACCTGAAGGAGACAGATGCCCTCTAAGCAGGGATGGGATGGGAGCAATGGAAAGGAGCATGGGGGAGCATTCCTTTCTGAGCTTCTCCCTGTTGTGACCCCATAACCCAAACTGAGCTAATCTCTGGTCTCTCTCCTCCTCATTCAGCATACCAGCAGTCAGATGAAAGCTTTAAGTGTAAAGGAATCCCTAGTCACATTTAGGGTCATCAGTTTATCAGTGCAACTTTTAAAGGTATTTTTAGCCAAGCGTGGTGGCACACACCTGTAATCCTCGCACTTGAGAGGCTGAGGCAGGAGGATCACTGCAACTTCAAGGCCAGCCTGGACTCCCAAGTGAGTTCAAGGCCAGACTGAACTGCACGGCTAAACCCTTTCTCAAAAAGACAAAAAAATAAAATAAAAGGTATTTTTATGTACTTTACAGAAACATCATGATCAGGGGGAAAAAAGAAGAGAAAAAGATTTGGTTGGAAATATGACAGAGGTAACTGTTACCACCAACAGTCCTGACCAACTGCTTAGATGCTGCCGGTATCTTGACAAAGGACGCAAAGCTACTAGGAGGCAGAAGCAGGAGGCCACCCACAGCCTCAGCGGGTGCTGCTCTCCCACAGCGCTCTCACCATCCTTGCCTGTCTCCCCTTTCCTTCCTTTCATTCAGCATCAGCTAAACCCCCTGTCCAAACACCACCTGCAGTACCACACTGCTCACCTCTGCCGCACCAGTCACCAAGAACCGTCGCCATGTTGTTACTAGGATGGACTAAAGTAATAGAAACAGATGAAACTGCCAATATTCAAACTGTCTTAGGCCATTTCAAAAAACTGCAATTACATATAATTAAATTTAATATGAAAAAATTCGGCAAAGCTCAAATGTTTGGTAAACTTTTGAGTGAATGTGTTAGTGATCATGATGGGTTCTGACATCTGCTATTTTAATATTCAAGCTTGGAATGCTGTGGATCCCAGAGGCTGAGAATCAGACTGAGCTCTGTCAGGCCTGGGTGTAAATCCCTGGATTTTCTCATCTGGAAAGAGAGGCCAGTGACCATCCTCACTGTCAGAAGGAAACTGTTTCACAGAAATCACTTAGCACGCTACTTGGGCAAATGTAAGTGCTCAATAAATACTCGCTTTCGCTATTACTTTTTATTATAAATAAACCTGCTTTCATTAAGATGGCATCTGAGTAAAGCTTCTCACTACAGCATTATTTATAACAAAAACCAGAAGCAAACTGAATTTCTCACAGCAGGGAAACAGTTTAGTAGGGTTCTAAAAGAACTTTCATTAGAATTTTTTAAAACAGTTGGCATGGTGACACATGCCTGTAATCCCAGCACTCTGGAAGGCTGAGGCAGGAAGATCACAAGTTCAAGGTCAGCCTGGGCAACTTAGCAAGACTCTATCTCAAAATAAAAAGTAAAAAGGATGAGGGATGTAGCTCAGGGGTAGAGTGTCCATGGGTTCAATCCCCAGTAGTGGGGGTTTTAAAAGACCACTTTAACTAAAATATAAAAGTCTTTGCTTTCTACTCAACAGTGAAAGATTTTCTCATTTCTTTCCTCTTGATGTGTTTCCTCACCTCAGAAATAAAGCGTCTGTTCTCAGTCACTCAGGCTGTCTCCGGATTTAAACTTAGACAGTCCTAAGGTTCTAAATAAACTATCATCCACAGCCTCAAGGATAATATACAGCTAACAAGTTCAGGAAGACAGAAACATGTGAGAATGTCAACTTTTATAACTGAATATCCCCATTCTTCTTCAGCCCTATTGTTTTTTTCTGTAAGTTATCATCTCCCTACATGGCTTTTATCATATTTACTGTCTCTGTGAACTTCATAGGATAGCAGGGATTTGTATCTGGTCTGTTCTCTGATGCATTCCCAGCCCTTGAATCAACGCCGGGCACATAGCAGGAGCTGAGTTAACATCTACTGATTGAAAAAAATGTGAATATTAAGTTAAAGATGAGAATACAAAACTATACAACAGAACACTAATCACACACACTCCCATGGAAAACTGGGGTCAGCGGAGAGATGACATAATATTCTTTTTTATTTTCTGTTCATGGTTTGAGCAGTTTTATTGTTCAAATGGATATCAATTGAAAAGGGATGATTTTAGACAGGAAAAAAATAAAAGACAAAAAAAGCAGAAGAGGCCAAGGGAGGTGGAGAGAACTACCAGGGAACATAAGGAACGGCAGGGGGCCGGAGCAGAGAGAAGACACATAGCTGGGATTTCTCTATTAATAGAATCACAGGGACAGAAAGAAACTGGGTAACGTGATGCCGATAAAGCAGGTTGACTTACCTTCAACTTTCCATTACAAGCGAATATCTATAAAACTATTCTCAGGTGGATAGAATGTCCCCTCTTAACTGCCTCCATCAGCAGAAACTCTGCTGAATTTGAGCACAAAGGGGCACTTGGAGCTGTTACACACTACAGTTCTCCTGAGTCCTGAGCCACTTTTTGATCTGCTGCAGATGCAAGAAAGATGAGTCGCGCATACTAAGGCAATCCAACCTGTCACAGACACTTTCATTAGCCAACTGGTCAACTATTCCCTCCTGTGTCACATACTCAGTCAGGATATCCAGAATGTAGGGAACCGCCTTCCCTTCCAGGAGATGAAGGCATACTACTTTTCTCCAATACAAAGCAACACAACTGCCAAATAAACAGTGTCAATGAATTGGCCTATAAAGCTAAGAGGCAAGAACAGTTCCCTCCAGCTTGGAGGGGTCAAGGGAGAGGGGGTGGGGAAAGAAGTCCAGAGCCCTGTTGCAGGCTCATGTCTACCACTCCTCCGGCCCTACTCTGCACTCGGTCACACATCGCTCTCAACGCCTCCAGCTCCATCCGCCTGCCTGGGCTCTTCATCACGTCCAGCCACTGGCCACTTGGAGCAAACCAGGTCGGCCCCCAGCTGCGAGAGCTCTCAGCACCTTGGGTGTCTTGTTTACGTGACACATTAGCACTGCACTCGTGGCTCTTTCCATGGTTCCTTAACAACATGAGCTCTGCGAAGGCAAAAGCCACGCTGTTCTGTCACCATTGTATCCCCATAGTGAGTACTGAGCCAAGCACTGTGCCTGACAGAGGCATGGACACATGCAGTCAGACAAGCCAATGGCATCAGCCCCTCTGTCTGCTTAGCCCAATCCTAGGGTTCTAATCCTACTCTGAATCTCAATGTGGCTACCATCCTAGAATCAGGAAATCAGGTAAGCAGTGCAGGAAGGTGGGAGTTGAACACGACTCAAAAGTGACTAAGTTGCCAGCTATGTGACCTAGGAGTTCAAATACAGAGCTTCAGACAGCGCAATGGGGCTAAGTCTGATATGAGCTTAAGTGTGAAAGAGTTTAGGTCCTCATAGTCACTGTTTGAAGCTATAAAGGAAAGTATTATATAAGGTTAATAAAACAAACTCAGAACCAGGGCGGTCCAAGTTAAGTTTAACTAGTTTGTCAGAACTCGGGTTTAATGAGCACGCGTGCCCACCCCACTTGTCACGCACACAGGCAAAGACGAGAATGTTACCTTGCCCAAGTTCCAGACTTGTCTCAGCCACCATGGACTTGGATAAAACGTATTTAACATTTCTGTGTCATTAGTGACTCTGAATTACAAGCGGCTACATCAGAATCTCTGAATGAATTACCAAATTTCAGAGGCGGTAGGAGCCCTCAAAGTCACCTTCGACAAATTTTACACTTACACAACTCGAAGGCACAGGAGGTTAAGGAATTTGTCCAGGAGCCCAGAGGGTTCACAAAAGCACAATGGATCCCCTGGGGCCTGGACTAGGGGGAGGCAGAGTAAAAGGTCACGGGTTCACACCTACGGTGTCAGAGAACTGCTGAGTTCATTTTCAACCGTCAGTCTGCAAATTAAAGATAGATAATAGGAAACAGGCAGATAGATCGTTTGCAAATGGGAAGGGGACCAACAGATGACGGAGCGGGGAGGGAAGGGAAGAAAAGCAGAAGTATTATATCCATGTACCAACTCCCCACAATGAATGTAATCAATATGGGCTGAAAACATATACTAATAGCAATATTTTAGATTTTAAAAAACCAAAAGGCAGTCCGGGTAACTGGGACATTGACAGAGTCCTGTATAATATCTCTGATAAGCAATGTGCAACATTTGGTATGATGTCTGGTGTGACTTTAGGGTACAAGGAGGGCGATTAAATTATGATACTTATTTAACTCTTCATTACTCCCCAAATCTCTTCCCTCATTGGAAAAATGTTAGGAGATATGTGCGCTCCATGACAGGTGGAAATGCAGGCCTAATGGGATTCCCTAGTCTTCCACAGCAGTAGGGAATCGTCCCTTTCTTGGCAGTAACTAAGAGGCTCTATACAAACTACGTCCTGCTAGTATGCCTTTGCCAAGGTGATTCCCCTGTGAGGAACACCTTCCCCAGCACTCCAATACTTCTCTGCTGAACTCCTACCCACACAGCAAGACTCCGGTCAGAAACCTCTGTGGACGCTGGATAAGCATTTCAACGTAACTTAGTTCTTTTCACCTTATAGTCACCTACAGCCCTGTTTTGTCTCACAATCCTTCCAGAAGGTGTCAAATACACTAGCAATGGTACAAGGTTTGCATAGCATCATGCACTCCACTAAGAAAAAGTGCTACAAAAAACACAAGGTGATGTTTTATTAATTTATTTAACCTGAGACCCATAGAAAGTGGTTTTGATGGATGAATCAGACAACCTGAGATTAATAGCCTGGTTTATTGCACTCTTCGCTCTTTCCAAGCCACAAGTCAAAATAAAGTCTCCCTCAATTTATAACTTTGTAAAATGTGCTTTTGAAATTGATTCCTGAATCCGCTGTGGTTATTAAAAGGATGGTTGTATCTGTCAGGATGGGATAGGTTATGATGTGGTAACAAAGGAGCCCTAAATCTCAGCCTAAGGGTGATCACTGTGGTCCCTCTGGGCTCACCAAGATAAGCTCAGCAACCTCATATTACTGGTCTTTTACCTGACAGTCAGAGTCAGCCAACTCTGTGCTGACACCAGTTTGAAACGTATGACCCCCCTGCTTCGCCTTCTCAATCCACCTACAGAACTGCTCTGGGGAGGACTAGCAGTGAGAATGTCTGTAAACACTCAGAGTGCTGCTAGGCAGAGAAGTAGAAGCTAGAAAACAATAATGCAGGTGCTACCATTGTCATCACTGTTATTCCCCCTCCTCTTCAAATAATGAAAATGGTACTGCCATAATTATCATATGTAAGTGGCTCTTGAACTTGTCTGTAACTGGAATCACCCAAAAGGTAAAAAAACAAAAAAACCTAATGCTTGTGTCCCTCCTACCCCCAGAATTGTGAATTAATTCATCTAATGCATGGTCTTGGGCTTTAGAATTTTAAAAGATCGCCCAATGATTCTATTTTAATTTTTTTCTATTTTGGTGCCAGGAATCACACTCAGGGCTTTGCACTTGCCAGGCAGGCGTTATGCCACTGAGCTATATCCCCAGCCCTACCCAATGATTTTAATCTGCAGCCAAGTTTGGAAATAACAGTCATAGAGGAGTCAGGATTCACATATACACATACATAGTAACACATACATATGCACACACGCATGATACCCTCTTCCAGGTTCCCTGAATCTTCTTCCTTCTATAATAGTAGTGACATCAGTCAGGTGAGCTAGGTTCTGCTGTGGTAACAGAGAGTTCCTAGGTCTCATCCCAAATGATAATTACAGTGGTTACCCCAGAGGATCACAATGAGCTCAGTAACCTGTTTGTCTAGTCCAGCGATGGCAAACCTGTTAGAGACCAAGTGACTAAACTGCAACCCAAAACCCACTTATTTATCAAAAAGTACCAACAGTGAATACTGAGGTTTTAGTTTAGGAACAAAAACCTGCCCTTTCTCATTTTGTATTTATTTATTTATTGGCAGGACTGGGGATTGAACCCAGGTCCTTCCCACTAAACTACCTCCCCAGCCCTTTTCTTTTTCTTTATTTTGAGACAAGGTTTCACTAAGTTGCCCAAGCAGAGCTCAAACTTCTAATCCTCCTGCCTGCACCTCTCAGTATTCTTGGATTACAGGCATGTGTCACCACACTCAGCTCTTATTTCCTATTTACTTCTACTGTGCTCTGTACCTTTTCTAGGTCTTACTGAACAAGTTTACCAAGGCCAGAATAAATCAGAAGCCCAAAGCTATACTGATGTGGACAGACGGAGGAATCTGGTTAGAGGAGGGCTTAAAGGCTACCGGTAAGGAAGACCACGCTTTGCTCAACTTCTATCCAAGACCCAAAACATGCTAGACAACTTAACAGAAATTTGGATAAGTACATTAATTATCATCAATAGCAAGTGGAGAAAAGATGGAAAAGTGACACAAGAACTGGAAAGGCACATCCAGTTCAAAACCTCTTGTCAACTAGTTACCAGCCATCAGCTGCATTTCCCCATCTTCGTTTAATTTCTCCTAGACTGAAGCTGTACTTGCTCGAGCAGAAGTAAGGGAAGTGAGGAGACAAGAGAACAACTACGTGCCCTGTCACCTGGCAGCGAAGGGCAGCTCACACATGCCGGGTGCACATGCAACATAATGAACACATTCTGCCACCAGCACACAAAGGCTTTTCAGGAAATTGTCTTTCTGCCCTGTGGGATATTATGTTGCTGCAGTCTGGAGAAAACCAAATACACCAGTTTGTCTGCCCTCTTTCTGGTGGGTTAATTTGGGAATCACACTAGCTTTATGTAAACTCCTTGCAAAAAAAAAAAAAAAGACATTCTGTATTTTTTAAAGTCACAAATATACTTGGGCCCAAGGGAAAGAAGTGGTGTAAAACATTACATAATAGTAATACATAATATTACTTTAAAAGCCATCGGCAGCCTCAGGCAAAAAAGTCAAAAAGAGAGAGAACCCATTTCTGTAAAAGCATCTGATGCAACCATCTCATCAGAAGCACTGTAGCTCGCAATGGTTCTGCTTTTCTCAGAAGCTCATTCCATTATCAGGTTGCTTACCTGAACCTACCAGAGGAGATTTCCTCCTATCTAGAGTTGGTTAATGAAAAAAAGCAAGCAGGATTCCCTTAATAAAAGCCTGAAACAAAAAGTAGCAACTACTCCCAAAACCTTGATTACTGAAGAAGTCATTAGACAAACCTTGTTAAGGTCTCTGCTAACAATCTATTTTCTCTACCACCCTCACAAAAAGAGGAAAAAGAACGTGGGATCCAGAACCATCAATGCATCTCCCTGGCTTCCTCATGGTGTGACTGCCAGCAGCAACCTCACCTCTCTAAACTTGTTTCATCTCCTGTAAGACGGAGAAAGTATCTACTTATGATAGGAACTGCAAAAATATATGTGAAGTGCCTAGCACTCACATGTCCATTTATTAGGTGGCCGCACAGGAGATTGTCATTGACCCTTTGTCAACATCTGCTCCACTCCTCCTCCATTAAGGAGCCTCCTTCAGCTTTGCAGACCTTATCTCCAAAATGGGGAGGTCCTGAATAGTCTAAACTAGTGATGGCGAGCCTTTTAAAGCTTTCAATGGTAACAAATAGCCAACTGCAGCACCCATGCCATAGGTTGGCCACCACTGGTCCAAGCCAATCAGTGCTATCCCATTTCTCCTGCCACCATGATTAGTTCAGAAATAGATGCATGTCCTGAGATGATCCAATCAGAGGTAAGCTCAGAAAGTGTCCAATGGTGTGGGGAAAGATGGTGGTTCTTTCTTCCATTGCTACTACAGAGGAAGTGAAACTGTAAGCCAAGTCAAAACAGAAGCACAGAATCATGGAGAATCACAAAGAAATGAAGGTGAGGCCCTGACTAAGTAGGCCGAAACCTATGCTTCCTCTCCACTCTGCTTATGTCAATCACTTAACTACTTTTATTATTTATTCCATTTTAATGCAGAATTCTGTTACTTGCAACTCAATGCATCCTACCTGATACATCCTGGTGCACAGCCTCATGAATCTGAAAAGATTAAGGGAGGTTAGCTCGATAGAAGGCTCTGAGTTTTATATCTAATACTACAAAATATAAAAATAAATTAATTAATGGGATGAAATATACTAAATCATCTGGAGTTTCAGAAGCTTTAAGACCCTCACTCCTGAAACAGGTCTGGATCAAACAAACATGATAAGCAGGCTCCTAAGGGTTGGGGCCATCATATTAGACTGGGTTCAAACTGAAGCTTCAATGAAGCCTTAGTTTCTTCTCCTGCAAAATAGGGATAATGATACCTATCTCCCTAGGCTATAAGAGCCGTGTCAAGACACCACAGGAGACTACATTGAAGAAATATGTATTTCCTCTGTGTGCTCAGTTAACCCGGCTTCATATCATGGCTTCTGCTCCAGGGATCAGAAAACAGGGTCATCATATGTAGGCAGTGGCAGGACATACCCCACTGTCCTGGTTGAGTGGCTTTTCATTATTATGACAAAAATACCTGGCATAAGAAATGTATAAAGAGGAAGGGTTTACTCTGGCTCACAGTTTCAGAGGTTTCAGTCCATGGTCACATGGCCCTGTGACTTTGGGTCTGCTGTAAGTCAGCACATCATGGTAGAGAGCACCAGCAAACAGAGCTTCTTGCTCACGGCAGCCAGGCAGCGGGAGAGAGAGGAGTTAGAGTCAGAATGTACCCTTTAAGGATATGTTTCCAATGATCTGCATCCTGCAACCAGACCATACTTGCTAAAGCTTTCACCACCTCCAACAGCAAAACCAGCTGAGGACCAAACCTTCAGTGTGTGAGCTTTTTGAGAACTTTTAAGACTGAAAGTGTAACATCCTCAATCACCCCCAGAGCTATGAATGGGAGGGTGAGAACAAGAAGGCACACACTGAAACTCTCATCCCTTCACATCCACCCTTCAGGGGTAACAACCCACCTCAAGCACCTACACAAAGCCAGGTTGCCCTGCTCATTGGCTGTCCTGGCTGCGCCCTGACAGAGGTGTGGGGACTCATGCTATTAAATTCTCTGAGCCATATTTTCTTTCTCTGGCAAACACACTGGTCAAAATTAAATAAAAAGGGGGCTGGAGGTTTAGCTCAGCAGCACAGCAGCTGCCTGGGATGCACAAGGTCATGAGTTCAATTCCCGGTACCAGAAAACAAAAAAAAAGATTAAATGAGAACATTTTAAAATGCAACGGTAAATAGAGAAAAAATTGAAAGGCTACAAACCAAAATATTATCAACAATAAAGCCTAGAAGTAAAATTATTAAGAGGACTTCAACCCGGGTGTGGTAGCACACACCTGCAATCCCAGCACTCAGGAGGCTGAGGCAGGAGAATTGTTGCGAGTTCGAGACCAGCCAGGGCTACAAAATGAACTCAAAGCCAGCCTGAACTGCAGAGCGAGACCCTGTCTCAAAAAGACAAAAAAGAGAAAAGGACTTCATTTTCCTTTTTTGTGCATTTTTGGATTTCCTATACTCAAAATAAATTGGTTGTCTAATAAAAATAAAAGTGAGGTGTGATGTCAATTCAAGTGTCTAAGTCAGCACCTAGGACTTAAGCAGGACCCAGTGAACGTTCCTTCCCTGTGGATGCCCTTCAGACATTTGGAAACAGCTATCACATGTCTCTTCTGTCTCCTATTTCTTGTTAAATATTTCAGCTAATTTAATGACTTGATTCCAGGGCTCTCTTTCATCCTCCCTTTCTGCAAAGGCTCCATCTGTTAAAACCCCACTCCAAGGATTGTGTAACCAGCTCACAGAGTCAGCAGCGCACTCTCGCTTGCTCATTCATCTGTTAATTCATTCACTGAGTAAACAATGATTAAAAACCTACTATACTGGATACCCTCTGCTTTCTCCTACCCATCATTCACAAATGGTTCCTGGAGTTCCTAGGGGAATGACAGCCTTCACTCATTCTCAGTGTTCTGGGCCCAGAAGGTGCAGACTCCCCCTCCAGCTCCTTCAGGGGATGGGCATTTGATCTGAGATGGCCAATCAGAAGACTGCACCCACGGGACCCAGGGATTGGCTCAGAGGTGTGTGTGTTACCCACAAAAGACCAATCATAGACAGTGAGATTCTATTCTAAGACTTGTTGAACTATTAGGAAAGTGGCCTTTTTTTAACCTCCTGCTAGTACCACAATCCAAAAAGGACATGTAGGCAGTACTTAGCAATGGTGAAAAATTGTGTACAACTTGGCAACACTGATTCAGCAGTGGATTCTCTATGTCTTAAATTCCATTCCTAGACTTTTCGATTAAAGAATCCAACCAACCCCCTTTCTACAAAAGCCAGTTGGGTTTTGTTTGAAAGTGGGAAGAATCCTAATAAAATCTGAAGTGCTGCTGTGACATGGGCTGCATACCAGATACACACAGAAGCAGCAAGATGATCCCTGTGACTTTCCCAGGGATCACAGTACGATGTGGTGATAGCCACAAACAGCTGCAGTTATGCAAAGGCAATAAGATAATTGCTTTAATTAAATTCTACACAGTGCAACCTGAACACAGGAAGGGGAGTCACAGAAGGTCTCCCGCAGCCGTAGCATTTAAGCCTTTCCGTCTCTACTCAGGACAGAATTACTATTTAGGAGAGTCGGATAACACTGTTGATTCACATTCATGTTCCAGTAAACTAAAACCACTATATCTCATATTACAGAGTGGGCAAGGATACTTAAAAGGCTTAACAGCGCTCTCTGAGTATCCACAAAATACCATCTCAAGCGACTGCCAAGGTCAGACAAGCCTCACTTGCAAGAACTTCATCTGAATGTTATAGATGATGTCTTAAATTATACTCAGGCTGGGCCGGGGATATAGCTCACGCCACAGTGCCTACCTGGCCAAGTGCGAGGTCCTGAGTTCGACTCCCAGTACCAAAAAAAAAAGTTATACGCAGGCTGGTTTTTGTGATGTTGATTCTGTAAGCTGAAATTGTCCTTCATGTTCACTTGGGTCACTGTTGATCTAATCCCAACATCATCATAAAGACAGCCCTTTTAAGACAAATAACTCACTCCCTGAATTTATTTCTGAACAATAACAAGGAAGAGGGAAGAGGGTATCCCTCTGGTTCTATAAAACACTTCATGATTGATTAGAATGGGACCTACTACAGAAAACAACAGTAACAACCATAAAAGCTCCCCTGGGAACATCTACTTTGCTAAAAAATAAAATAAAATAAATTCTAAAATTTTAAAAACCATTGAAAAAAACAAAAGTCTCTCTTTTCCAAGAACAGAAGCTAGTGTCTCTGAGACGTCTGACATGCCTGGATGTGGGAGCTGGGGGAATAAACTAAGCCAGGAAAGAAGGACACCACATGACAAACTCTCCTCGCCTTTGCTGTTCTTTAACATACTCAGGATTCATTTCGTCCAAAAGCACAGCCTAAACTTTCCAGAGCAAAGAATCTTACAGTTGGAACAACTACAACTTCCATATGCTCCTGAGGAAAGTGCCAGGGAGAAGTGGCAGCAGGAGGATGCTCGAGAGACCTTTGGGATACACCTCGGCGTGCTCAGAAGCAGCTGCTTCATCTGTGTCTAGGACAGCGGACAAACTCCCCGTCCTCTCCTGGCACAGTGACTCCGTTCCTCCCTGTCCTTGCAGGTGGGACTTGCACTTATCACCTATTTCCTGGGCAGCTCCGGGTCTGGAGAAAACACACAGGGACTAGGTTGGACCACACAGGGAAGCGCCTGGCTTTGGCATGGGTTCAGCACATGCTGGTTTGTGTTGGGGGCTTGCAACTCCACCAGGAAGACCTGCTCACCTCTCCTAAATAAGGGAGCACTTTCATGCCAAAGGCAACTGAGCAGGCTTTTTAACTAATTTATTTCTAATACAACTACTACATGTCTAAAAGTTATTCTTAAATGTAAAGCAACATACAATGAGGTATCTTCCATCCACCCCAGCCCCACAATCCCTTAGGCTTTTCTCAAGAGGAACAAGCATTCTCCCAAACAGCAGCTTTTTATCTTCCTGAGTATCCTTCCGGTAAGAGTCTAGGCATAATGGAGGACCTGTGTGTGTACACATGTGGTGTCAGTGCTCACACCTCACCTCTTGTTTCTGTGTGTGACAGCATACCATATACTTGTCTGCTCAAGCTTTTTATTAGTTCAAGCATATAGCCTAGAAACTACTCCTTCTTAACACACACGACCCACTGCTTCGTTTTTATCAGTACGTGTTTGCAGTATATGATGCATTTCTCATGGGGAACTGGTACATGTATATAACACACCTTAATTCCTTTTTCATCCCCTTCCCTCTGTCAGGTGACCTAGTTCTGTTTTTTGTTTTGCTTTGTTTTATTGGTTTTCTGAGACAGGGTCTTGGTATATAGTTCAGGCTGGCCTCAAACTCCCTATGTAGCTCAGGCTGGCCTTGAATTCACCACAATCCTCCTGCCTCAGCCTCCCAATTACTGGGATTATAGGTATGCACCACCATGCCTGGCTGTGACCTACTACTTGAACAGTAGCACAAAACTCTAAGGATACACTATATAGCCAATCAATTCCCTATTGATATATACTTAAATTGCTTCTAAGGTCTCACTATTATAAACAACGCCACACTGAATAAATGTTAACACGAACCTACATATACGCAGCTATAAAATATTTTGTCTTTTTTTTAGAGTGGGACTTTGCTATGTAATTCAAGCTGGCCTGAACTTACTTTGTAGTCCAGGCTGGCCTCAAACTCGAAGCGATCCTCCTGCCTCAGCCCCCCAAGTACTGGGATTACAAGCATATAATATGAAGCCTGACATGTAGTTATATAATAAAGATGGGATTTATAAATAAAGTCCTTGAAGCAGAATTGCAGGATCAGAAGGCCTGTGTACTTAGAAGTGCTGGTAGGCAGAAATTGCTCTTCAAAGAGGCTGTGCTAATTTTCACTCTCACCAATAGTGTAAGGGCTATGCCAGTTTGTCTGCCCACATTCACAAAAGGTGACTGTACGTTGTTTTGTTTTTAAATATAAAGGAAGAAAGGAGGGCAGAGCACCACTCTTATCCCACTGTTTCTTCCTGCCCCCATGAATCACTCATTACTACTTCCTGAAAATTCCACCCCTGGATATATAGCCCAGGGGTGACAGCTTAAAATAGAAGCAAGGGCCAAGCCACAGCCAGCACACACGGCTCCCGAGGCCTGGCTGTGCTCATCTCTTCCCAACTCCAGTTTAGTGACAACACACTGGTAGCCTGAAAAAAATTACTATGGAAGCATCGACAGCAGAGTGGCAAATGCGAAAGTTCAGGGCTTTTTCCTTTCCTGAGAGACTGCTTGTTATGATTTACATCTACACGCCCATGGGCGGGCTTTCAGGAAGTGACCGCATAGTGGGGGCTTACAGTGTGTTTGCTCTCAGGAGGTGGGGTCTGTGCCTGACTTGGAAGGGTCTACCTCCCTTCCCAGCTCGGTTCTCTCCACTTCCTGTCCACCACCAGGTGAGCCGCTTTCTCCACCACGCTATCCTGCTCTGGAGCCAGCGCACTACTGACTGAAACCTCTACAAACTCCCCTCCAAAATGAACCTCTCTTCAAGTTGTCAGTGTTGAGCACTGGGTCTCAGCAAGGAGGAAAGGGACCAAGACGTGAGGTCCCTACAGCTGAGCTCCCATGGGAGCTTAGGACATGGGACCCAGTGGAAAAGCCAGGTCCGTGGGGACAAGACCTGGAAGGCTGTGTTGTTCCCCTGCCCCCGGCTTTGCCCTTCACTCTCTGCTCCCCAGCTGCCACGGCAGGAGGGGCTTTCCCTGCACTATGCCCTCTGCCATGCGGTCCTGCCTTGGCGCTGGCAGACTATGCAGCAGAGATGATGACCCTTTCAGAGCTTTCAGTGATACACGCAGCCCGCTACGGCACACATGCCACAAATTCACCACCACTGCTATACACTGAACACATGAGCTGAAATAAACTTTTCCTCCTTTAAGTTGCAGGTGTGGGGTATTTTATCCGAGCAACTAGAAAGTGACTAAAATACAACTGGACATATTTACCAGCACATCAGTGCATACCTGCATGGAATCTGGGGACTTGCCACCCTTCCCTGAATATTCTGCTCTTGATGCTGACCAGGTCACAAATTGTTGGAACCTAAGGACTGGAGGCAATCCAATCCTTGTGCATTCTAATACGGCCTCTCGGGGCTGGGGATTTAGCTCAGCGGCAAAAAAGCGCCTGCCTGGCAAGCGCAAGGTCGTGAGTTTGGTTCCCGGTACCGGAGAAAAACCAAAAAAAAAAAAAAAAAATACTTCTCCGTAGATGTGAACATTATGTGTCCATCTCTACCGCCTAGTGCTTATTCTTGCTGATTTCTGATAGTGTAGTAATTCAACAAAGACTCTACACTCCATTGGACAGCTTAAGGCAAAATGCCAGCTCTGCAACTTACATTCGGCAACATGACCTTGGGCAAGTGGAATGAACTGCCTTGATTTCCTCGTCTACCACACACAGATGATAAATAATGCCTTGTCATGATTTTGACTGAGGATTACATGAGTTAATACAAGCAAAGTACACACAACAGTCTTGGAGGCTATATCCTTGACAAATGTTAGCTGTTATTACTGTCTTCCCATTAACTCTCTCTTTAGCTATCTCTAATCTTTCACTTAATTCTTTTGTCAAATTGAAATTGTAATGACGTTTTCATTCCAATTTTTGCTATTCAAATATTCTTAATCCTTTTTTTTTTCATTTTTACCACTTTGATATTCTTAGCTCTTAATCATTTTAAGTATACCATTTCTAACCTCTTTTAGAAGATACTATTACTTGAAACTAGAGTGTTTTGTTTTCTGAGTAGCTCAGAGTGTTTGTGAGCTCATCTTTAGAAAAGTAGTTCTTGGGCCAGGGATATAGCTCAGCAGCACAGCGCCTGCTTGGCAAGTGTAAGGTCCTGAGTTTGATTCCCAGTACCAAAAAAAAGTTCTTTCTGTGGGAGTCCCATTAAGCACTTATTATTAAAATACCCCTATGGAGTGAGCTTGTGTTGTGGCGGTGGGGAGGGGGGGCCAGGGCACTAGGCCAGTATGTTAACTGCTCAGTTTAAAGGGGCTTATATCTCAAAGGCCATAAAAATACATATTCTAGGCACAGATCACCTGTACGTCTTGCTCGCGGCTCTTATAGTGTACCTATTAAACTTTGACTTTGGAAAAAAAAAATATATATATATATAAACATAAACATCAATATAAATATAAACCTAGCACAACCACATGTGGTACAGTACCAGGTTTTAAATTTCTTGTTGTTGCCCTTTGTTGACTCAAGGTAAACTCCATGCAGTGGAGCTTTTCCAGCCCCCTTTCATGGAGTCAAGGGCCTGAAGCTCCAGAGCACTCAACCCTTCCTTAACCCCAGGCCTCACTTCTCGGCCTAGGTGGCATTAAAACCTCAGCCTCTAGACTCGGGCCTGTAGGTGGGTTCCATGAAGCTTTGGCACACATGCCACCACTGGGCTCATACTTCTCTCTTCACTTTTTTTGTTTGTTTTTGAGACAGGGTCTTGCTGTGCAGTTCCGGCTGGACTTGAACTCACTTTGTAGCCCAGGCTGGTGTCAAACTCAAAACAATCTTTCTGTCTCAGCCGCCTAAGTGCTGGGATTACAGGCACATGCCACCACGCCCTGCACTCTTGCTTCACTTTTTTTTTTTCTTCCGCTTCACTTTTAACACTGGTGGGTTTCCCTGTTTTGATGAGCTCCCTTAGATATAATTCTTATATTTCCACCAATTCGAGTTCATATCAGGAAGTAATCACACAAATCAGCTTAGTCCATCTTATCACCAGAAGTATCCAGGTTACCAAAGCCAATAACACCACTTATCCAGGCTTGAGTTCTGTCTGCACTAACACTGACACTCACTCAAGGGTTGGTATCAAAAGTTAGCATAATAGGAAAATTGAAGAGTCCAAATTCCCAGGTGAAAAAATCTCACAATAAAGATGCGCACTGGAGACTGGCAAGCCATCTAAAATCCAACGCAGCCAGTTTTTCTGTTCGTGCCGGAGTAAGTTCCTTGGACTGAGCACCATATGAATTAGCTGGCTTGGATTTCAGGGCCATGTTGTGTGATAATTAAATTCTATAAATACAAGGAACACTTGATGGCACAAGATGCTTGTAATCTAAAAGGCCATGGAACAAAGACTCACAGAGGAAACCGCAGATCCGTGCTTCCTACTTAGACTCACCCGCCCGCTGAGCGCAAGGTAAGGGTCACCCACACGGTCTAAAGAATCAGTTTTATCTCTATTTTGTTTGTGTTGAACAAGTGTGTTTGGATGTGGACAAGTCAGGAGCACGAATCTATGATGATAAAAATCAGAACTGTGGTTATCGCTCTGGCAAACTAACTACAAAGGGGCAAGAGAAAATATCCTGGGATGACATGAGTAATGAATATCCTGATGTAGGGGTGGTGAGGTGGGTGTAACACATTAAAAATTCATCAAGCTGTATGATTAAGAGTCATGCATTTTACAGTATGTATAGCTCCATTAAAATACAAGTCACAAGCGTGCCTGAGCAGAGACTGCCACAAGGCACTCTGCCAAGGGGCTCTGTCCAATGGTGAAGGCTGGCCAGAGCCTCCAGCCAAACAGAGGGCGCTGAGGAAGCCAGGAGGCCTAGGAAAAGACTCGGCAGAAGATAATACATGCTGGGGCAGAGGGTACCCAGGCTCAGAGAGTGGATGGTTTCCCAGGAGGGGCCCTTAGGATGACGAGATCACTGGCTTTTGAGGCATACTGCCTGGTTGTGAGTACTGACTCCACCCCCAACAAAGGTGACCCTGGGCAAGGTAGTTCCCCTCCTTTAACCTGAACTTCGTAGCCATGCTGTGAGGTTTCATTCAGGCATTGACACTAAGCACAGGGTCTGCCCGTAGCACTCAGTGAAGATCAGTTAGCATTACTGTTACTGATGATAGGAAGGCTGGAGGTGTTGCTTTTCCTCCAAAATTATGGTAACTAAAATTAATCACCTGACCTGATAACTTCACAGGTTCTTAACAGACCTTCACAGACACATGAAAGAATGCATATGTATTCTGACTTCAACAGAAGCAGAGGTCTGACTTCTACTGAATAAAACCTGCATGTGCCCTGGGCGTCACCATCCACTCCACTCTCTCCTTGGAGGGAAGCGGTGAAGAGCACAGGCCCTGGAGCCAGAGGGCCAAGGTCCCACCCCAGCTTTGTTACTTACCAACTCGGTAACCTTGAACCGGTTATTCAAGCTCCAGGTCTCAGTTACTTCTCCTGTAAGAGAATTACGGCAAGGAGTGAGTAAGTTACAGCGGTCCTAGGCGCACACACCACACACACACCTGTAAATCCTCACTGCTGGTATTTGTTTTCCCGTACCAGAGGCTCGGTCTGGGAATAACAACTCCAAGTCACATCTTCAGAGACCAAGACATTTTACGGGATTGTTTCACCAACACTTTTCTCACTAGGTACTCAAAATAGTAATAGTTTAAGGGGCTGGGGATTTAGCTCAGCGGCAAAGCGCCTGCCTGGCAAGCGCAAGGTCGTGAGTTCGGTTCCCGGTACCGGAGAAAAACCAAAAAAAAAAAAAAAAATAAAAAGTAATAGTTTATTACAGATAAAGAATATCGATTCAAAGAAGGGAAGAGCAGAGACCTGAACTGAAGGCCTAACAAGGACAGGTGGGCTGGACTGTGCTGTCCCAGAGGCAGTGGACAGGGTCAGTCTATCCTGGGAGTCTCCAAATTCTAATCTAAAGGACACTGAACAACACCAAGTCTTGTTCCCAGCAAAACGCTCAGCTTCACTTGAGTTGGAACTTTTGAGTACAGCTTTTCTGGCCCTGAATCACTTCTCGTTTTAGGTTTCTACTTTGCATAGAAAGGAAAGCAAACATGTACATTACAGTAGCCTTGTCACCCTCAAAAATCTCTTACAGAAACAAAAGCTTATGAATCAAAGAGAGTTCTCAGAAAACCACAGTTAGACAACGTCCCATTTAATGCATTCACCAGCATTTTAGCATGAAAATTGGAGCACAGACCACAGTGTCTAGACACCCTTAATATTGGATGGAAGTGAAACAGAATGCCTTTTTTTTCTGGCCTTTACTTTGATTAAATCTTTAACTGCCTTAGTGTTTCTGCTTTGCTTTTCATTAGGGGCTGACACTATCGGAAGCCACGTAACCACCCCCTATTTTATTCACAAAAGGGCTGAGGCCAGGTCTCACTGCCTGGAAGACGGTTACCTGCTGATAATTCCTACCACTTCTGCTGTGCTTGCCAGCACCTCTGTTGCCAACACAGGTTTCCTTCCTGTTGTTGTTCTTGTTTTCCCATGAGTGTACCTTTTTTTTTTTTTTTTTTTTTTTTTTTTTCGGGTAGGGGGAAACCAACCCACCACCTTGCGCTTGCCAGGCAGGCGCTTTTGCCGCTGAGCTAAATCCCCAGCCCCCATGAGTGTACCTTAATGTTCCCCTTCAAACAATACAGGACAGCTCTGAGGCCAGAGAGGATTCACCTGAAGGACCACCTCAGCACGCTCACAATCTATGTCACGTGTGTGCACGCTTATGTGTACATACACACACACATGTACACTGCCACAGCGCACACATACACCCCACATAATCCACGCTAGGAACATGCACACGCCCCACACATGTACATCACACACACACGCCCAGACTCGTGCTCACAGCTCTCCTGCCTCCTCTTGCTATGTCTTCCTGTTACAGTAACGATGGGTTTTGCTCCTGTCTGAGTCTTTAACCAAATTTACAAAACCAAAAATGGAACCATTTGTTCACTTGGGAAATTCTTTAGGCAAAGCCCTAGAAGTCAGAAAAAGCACACAAATTCACTCTCAGAAAACCTGGTTTGCTCTGTTTTTAAGAACACTCAGAAGAGCTTGGAGACAAACCCAGGACATAGTGTGGCCCTGGCAGGAGCATGGTGGGAGCCTCAACACAAGGGCGACTTCTTTCATTTCCATGATCTGCACAGAGAGAACGTGGACTGCAGCCCCAGAGACCAGCTGTCTCCTCTGCAGCCTGGCCTCCGGGCTGCCTGGCTTCGGGCAAATCAGCCACCCTCTGAACCCCAGCTGCCTCCACCACAGAAGCACAAGCAAAGGCCTGCAGGTTAGACTCTGGCTCACCTGGTCAAGCACAAGCGGCAGACATGAACGGGTGGGCTTGCCAGGGCAACCTGCCTGGAATAGGAGGTCCCCCAAGCCACCTCATTGCTCAGAGCAGACGCTATGCTCTTCTGGGACCCCACGGCCGATCTTTCCCGAAGGCCCTTTCGCAGGCATGGTAAAGGCCCATAGTCTGGTTCGAACACACAGCACACACCAAGCATCCCACGGGGCCCGGCCTCCTCCTCTTTTCTCTCTCTGGAGTGAATGAGCAGTGACTCAAGGAGTGTGCTATCCTCTACCTGTCATCGGCTCTGTAAAAACACTCAGGGCTCCTAACACCATCAGCCTTCTTGCCCACTCCCTCTCCTCCCACTCAGCCCCAGATCCAGCTGAGAAAATGCTACAATTTTCTGTGCTGAGCTACCTCAAGGCTGACGCCCTGCTTCAGTCATTCCAGGGTCCCCAGCATGGGAACTATGCCTGATGCATAACACACCCCCAAAACTGTGTGCGGAGCACTTGAGCACTTCCCCAGAGTCCATGTGTCCTGCAGCCCTTGCTGAGCAGACCCAGCAGACTCCACTCAACGGGCCCCTCTCCCTGCACTCCCCTGAGACTGAAATCCAAGCTCTGAAAACTGACAGCTCTTTCCCATCCAGTTCCCTTTTACACCAGTAAAGATCCTCAGGCCCAAGAGAACATGTGACCTGCCTGAGGTCTCTAGCACAAGTGCCCTGCTGTTTCTAAAAGGAGCGCGGTACTGTTCAAACAGAAGGCCATCAAGTCACCTCTACTGGAAGTATTGCTTACTTTTAGGAGAAAACTTTTAACGTGTGCAAGTCCGGGGGAAGCTTCCCTTACCCCACCACCAACTATACCACACTTTCCCAACTCCTAGGGTTTTCTAGGCAGGACTAAAAATTCCCATCAGAGCAAACCTATTCATGAAGATGATCAGCAATTTTTTAAGGGACTAGATATATTTTAGACTATAAATCATTCCTTTTTTAAAAAATTCATTTATTTATCATTATTTTTGGAGTTTTTTCAATGTATGTGGTGCTGGGGATTGAACCCAGGGCCTTGGGCATGCAAGGCAAGAGCTCTACCACTGAGTCACATCCCCAGCCCTAAATCATTCTTAAAGTCTCTATTACATGACCTAAAGCAGTGGTGGCAAATGTACAGCACTCATGCCACAGCAGGCTACTATCGCTGAAAGCTCTAAAGGATTTGCCATCACTACTCTAAGGCTATAATAATTTTTTTTAAAAATAGAGCTTTTCGAAGTCACTTAGTTTTTTTCTTGTTATTTCTTTTAATCTTAGCCCTGAGGCAACTTTACTGTAACATCACAGATGACATTTAAGAAGACATTCCTATCCAGAATCCTTATAATTCTGTGTCGTAAGCTGTTTTAGTCACAAATCTGTATTCTGCGCATATGTATGTACTGCATTTCATGAAAAGGAATTATCTTTAGTATATAAGTTCCTTATATAGGGTCCTGTTTTCTTAAAAGAGCACAACAACAAAAAACCTTTTATTATGTAAGTCACTGGCATGTTGTTTCCAATGAACACCACAGAGCAAAACCCAGGCTACAAATTAAGTGCACCTGAAAATTCAGGGCCTGAGACCTTCGGGGCAATGCTTTCTAGCCTGCTTCATTCCATAATTATTCTGACACTTCCCACATCCCAATAATAGGATGCAGACAAAGGAATATAGGTGTGGCATGTATTCCACCTAGCTTAGCATGCTCTCTGTACCACCAAAGTTTGCTAGAGTTGCTCATTGCTGACAAGTTTAGGTCAGTCTTTCTTCTGCAAGTGAAATGACAGCTCCAGCTTCACCACATTTTGAAATATTCCTGCTGGGTGCCAACTCTGCACAGGTAAAGAGACTCTTGAAGGAAGAAACCCCAGCACCAGATGTCTCCAGAACTCCCCAGGTGAATCTCCTGTATAGCAGGACCAGAAGCACCAGGCTAGGATAACTCATTAGTCAAAGGAAGCCCCTGGGAAATCTTATCTGGAAGTGAAGAACTCTTTGTAATTAAATAAAATAGCAGATGTAAAAGTACCCAACAGTGCCTGTTACCCAGAAGACAATAAATGTTAATTAAACAAGAAAATACAATTCAAATAATTACTCCTTTCCCTCCGTGAATTCATCTTGTAATTGTATTGCCTTGTTTATTACTTCTTGTTTCTTCTTTACCATGATACATGCTATCCTGCTAATAAAATTATAAACGTATATGCATAATCCTGCTCAGTTACAAGAGCTCCATAATATTTCCAACAGCCCTTCATCATTTGATTTAATAAAACTTTCCTCCACAACAGAGGCTAATATATAGTAAATATGCAATAAATATTAGCTATTTATAATGGAGTATTCAAAATGACTTGAATTCAGAATTCATGATCATTTTTCTAAATTAGGCTGAAACTTATTTCATACTATATTAGGACTGATGGCAATAATGTACAAACTGAAAAGGACAATGGTTAACAAATGAGAAAACAGGCTTTTAAACAAACCAATTCTTTTTTAGTATTTCATGGAGTATTAAAAATTAATTGCACAGGTAACTTTTCCCATTCAAGGGGAGCCACCAACAGTTACTCTTCCTAGGGTTACCCGAAAGCATTACCCTTCAATTAGTTATAAAGTCTCTCATCCCAACTGCCCGTGACAGCTGCCTGCCTGAGTTTGAATCAGGAAGGTATTTGTTCACATGGCCCCTCAGTTCTGAGAAGCTGAAGAAAGCTGTCTGACAAAAATATACATACAATTTCTGAATCAGAGTGATGAAGTTTGACCAAGAACACTTCCAGTTTCACAAAGAACACTAGGGTAAATCCCTGCCATCCTCATATTCTTTCCTGGGTGTTAAGCAGAGGGCCGTAGGACAGGTATGTGTGGAGATGTGCTATGCAGGAGTCGTGCTTCTTGTCGCAGACCTTCTGATAGCTCCTCTGAGCGGTGACACATTTCCTAGCCTTAGGCCTCCACTCTGCCTGAACTGGTCACTTCAGGTTTTACATCAGCTGGACTCAAAAACCCGCTTCCAAAAATAATCATGACATGCAGGTCTGCATGCATAGGAGGAGTCACAAGGTAAACAGTGAGCATGCGAGGGGCAGCAGCCTGGGTGCCTCAATAAGAATGTCACGACTGACCATCACTCCCAGGCTGATCGGAAGGCAGGTCCCCACTTCCAAGGGTCTCACCCCAAGGGAGCATACAGGCTGGCTGCTGCAACACAGGGTGACTCAGGCTCAGACAAAAGCACCTACAGAGTGACAAGGGCACACACAGGTGAGGGCTGCAGGGACAGCCCTAATATTTGGCCTGAAGAAAATGAGAAATTAGGAGACAAATACACATGAATAACAATGAGAAGGGAGCTAGTCATTTTCATCAAACCTAGTTCCTCTCAGCCCCCATTATCTAAACCTGACAAGTGGCCGGGCATGGTGGCATACACGTGTCATCCCAGCACTTGGGAAGCTGAGGCAGGAGGACTGCTGCAAGTTCAGGGCAGCCTGGGCTACAAAGTGAGTTCAAGGCCAGCCTGAACTTCATAGAGAAATCCTATTGAAATAAACAAACAAACAAACAAACTTGACATATATAACATTTTTGCATTATCCCCTTACCAATGAGATTATAAACATCTTCAGAGCAGGCACCTTTTATTAGCAGTTGCAGAAGTATTCATCTTAGTGTTGATATTTTTAGTGTGTTACATAGCTAGAATTTAGATTAACTCAATGTTAAGGCTTCCCCTTCTAACTCATGTTTCATTTACTATACTGGTCAGCCAAGCACTACATTGTTAGTGTGAGATGGTGTTATAGTTTGTGTCTGGATGTCTCCCCAAAGCCTCATGCAGTCATGGGGGGTGCTTCTCGGAGGCAGCTGAATGTAGAGTTTGTGATTGGTTCATTGTCCAGTGCTGGGATTATGGGTGTGAGTGCTACACCAACCCTAGGGCAGGTAGCCTGCATACACTATAAGGGACAGAAAGAGTCTTCTCTCATGCTCCTCCCTTTTTGCTCTTGCTGCTTTTGCTGTCTTCCGCTACCATGAACTGTTGCCTCTGCCATAAGCCACCCTGCCTTCGAGCCAGCTAATTATGGACTGAAACCTCCACAAACTGTGAGCTAAATAAACCTTTCCTTCCTTAATTTTGGGCGTCAGGTATTTTATCTCAGCAATGAGAGAGAAAGTAACACAAGTGATTCCAGTTTCTCTTGGTTGATCTGAATTCACGGTTGGAAAAGGTGCACAGTCTGAACACCTCCTTCAACAGATCTCCAGGGCCCCCGGGCATCAAGCCTCAAGTGGCTGTGGGCACCAGCATCCCAGCGGGTCCCAGGGCCAAGAGAACCAGAGATACAGCCTGGAAAATAAACACCTTTGCAGGAACCCTGGAACCCTTCCCCAGGCTGCAGTTTCCTAAGACGTCCCTTGACCTAAGCAAAAAAGGTATAATCATCATTTGCCAAGTCCAGAAAAGAATGTAACACCGGGGTTTGACACATTCCCAGCTGTTTAACTATTTAATTCCCCAATCAAATTAACACCTATTGGCCCTACAACTCTTTTTCCTACATGACAACAGGACCCACTGCCTTTAGGACTCTCACTTTTATGTGCAAAACCAGGGACAAGCCTAATCCGCAAAAGCATACTTGAAATATGCAGGATTATAATATACAGGTTCTGTGCAGGTATGCATGCATTTAAAAAAATATATTAACTTGCTACCACTCTACTACCAGAAATATACAGATTACTTCTGACTTTCAATGCATGTTTACCATAGAAATACAAATTCTGTATATTAGAAATCTTTTGAGATAGGATAACTAAATTCTAGCATCCATCAAAAAAATTCTCTGGCTTACGTTTCCAAAGGTTGCCAGGATTAATTTCAAATATTTTCCCATACTAACAGTTGAAGGCATAATGCCTACTGGACAGAGCTGCTTTTATTCACATACTACCTTCACTGAGAGTGTAACCTTTTCAACTGAAAAACCATTAGCCAGGACCTCCTTTGTAAAGATAACTGAGAACAGCACAGGGGTGCACCTCTCCCTGGGCCAGGAGAGATGGTACTGAAGTCCTAGGCAGTTCCTTTTTAAGATACTGTTCTACAACAGGATCTATTAACCTGTCATTTCTCATTTGCTTCCCTCCCTCTTGGAACTATGAATCTTTTTCAGGATCAAATTCTGATGCATGATAAAAATAAAAATACAGTGTCTACGTTTTGCCTAACCATTCTCCAAGCACAGACTGACTCCAACTGCACTTTTCCAGATTATCATGATCTACCACTTACATGTTTAAAAATATCTTTAATGAGGCCACAGTACTTGCAACTCTATGTCCAAGTGTTAAATCTGCCCTTGAAAAAAATCACAGTTATATGGGAGGGGGAGATGAGGCACACAACTACGTAGAAGGTACTTAATATGTTGGTAAATGTTCAAAATAAGTATTTGGAAGCCTTAAGCCAATCATGTTTACACTAATATAATTGTGTACTTGAATAACAAGTGCTCATTTTTTAATAAATCCAGTTCTACCTATCACTGATTTAATAAATGTCAGGGGAGTAGGGGTACAGGAGGAAGGAAACAGACCCCATCTCAGCTAACCCTACGCTGTGAAGGGAGTCAGCCTCACACTTTGTAAAGTGGGGACAAGGACTGACTAGATGAGCAAGGTAACCAAGATATTCTGAACAAATGAACTGATCACCGAGTAGTGTCTCAGTTTAAGGATGTGTCACCTTTAAAGATACACCACTATGAACTTGAAACGTGGTATTTGTGGAGGTAGAGAATCTCATTTCTGGGGATTCAGTCCTACTCCCTGAGTTTCCAGGTGAGGGGATCTGAGCCTGGAGAGAGGAACTTGCCCCGAGCCAGACGGCCCGGTACGAGCAGTAGGCAGAAGCTGCCAAGTTCCAGGCTTCGCTCCCTCCCATCTCCAAGCCCTTCCACCCTAGAAGAGGCTGCCCAAGCTCCAAACCCTCCAGGACTCTGCCACCTGCATGGGTGCCCTTCTGCTTGCCCTCCTCCCACTGTGGCTGAAGGACCTGATCACCTACTTGTCCAGCTTGGACGGACTTGGAGAAGCTGGAGTGACATTCCTCTTGTGTCCTGGCACTGGGAACAGTAATAGAAGCAACACAGAAAATGTGTGGTGAAGAGGGCGACCAACGGGCCCCTGTGCCAGGGAATCCCCCAGCTTTAGCAATGCCAAGCCCCAACTAGAGTGGCTAGTTGTTTAGTGACGGACACCCACAGGGTCAGCAACGGACACCTCCAGCCGTCTCCACCATATAAGCCAGCACCTGGAGCGCTGTCTGTGCCACGGGGACCCTCAGGCTGAGGGCCCGAGTTTAAGCTCAGCAGACCTGCCTGCTGTGATGGAGACACCCTCTAGCACCACGGCTGCACGCCTCACACCCGCACCAGTACCGCAGCACTAGCCACACCCAGAGACTGACCGCTTGAACTCCGGCTATGTGGCTAAGGAACTGACTCCTTAATTTTATTTAATTTCAATCAAATTAAACTTCAATAGCCCCATAAGGCTAGTTACTACTTCCTGGGCCTACCAGCTCTGATTTACACAGACAAAATGACAATCTTTAGTGGCCAAGCACTGTGCACAGAACTGACTAATTCTAGAGTCAGGCAACTGTGGTCCAAATCCGACTTGTTGCTTACTAATGTGACACTTAACTCCCAAGGAAAGCTGCTTTCTTCATCTGTAATCCTTCAAATGTATTACTCAACAATGTTCAGAAAGTGACTGGTCCATAGTAGAATTTCCAAAAATAGGATTTCTCCAGAAGCAACTAAACTAAATTTATGTCAAAATGTTAGAAAAATCTCATTCTGCACATACGTACACACAGAAAGAAGGAATGTGCGAGCATCATTCCGACCTTATCTCCAAATTAAATCTAAGTTGCCATGGCCATCCCGCTGGGCTTGCAATGCTTCAATTTTTGTTCCCAGGCTTGCTGCCAGCTGTCACTAAGTCTTATAAGCAGGTACTCAGGCCCCAAGATGGTGGCACAGGTCTGTAATCCCAGCTACTTGGGAGGCTAAGGCAGGTGGATCTCAAATTTGAGTCCAGCCTGGGAAACAAATGGAGACCCTGCCTCAAAAAAGAGAGAGACGGAGACAGACAAAGAGACTGGGGCAGAGAGAGAGGGAGGAAGAAGGAGGAAGCAAGAGAGGGAGGGGTATCAACCTAGGTCACCACCATCTGGGTAATAATATTGATGCATATGTCCAAACTCATCAAAATATATACATTAAATATGTGCTATTTTTATATCGATCGCATATACCTTAATAAAGCCATAAAAATACCCTGCTAAATAAAAATATTTTATTTGTTTATTTTCTTTTTTGGTACTGGGAATCGAACTCAGGACCTTGCGCTTGCCAGACAGGCGCTTATGCCACTGAGCTATAACCCTGGCCCCTATAAAAATATTTTAATAAGAAAAAAGATACCACAGAGCAAAGGGCACTGGGTAGAGTCACTGTGCCAGGTTACCCACAGCCCCACACAGCCCTGGGGCAGGGACCTGGGGGGGGATGCGGCAAAGCTTGGTCACAGGAGAGCCACCTGCCCCCTCCAGAGCAGCACACTGCAAGCCGGGGCAACTGCGTACCCCATCCTCTCCGGAGCCTTTCCCAGCCCTAATAAATACACCCCCTTGGCAGGAAAGGGTGGCAGCTCCCAGGAGAGATCAACCACAGATCAGAATCACTGGGAGCTTTTGAAAAACACCGTGTCCCAGGATTGGAAATTCGGCTTTGCAGACAGCTCCCAGGTGACTGGTGCTGCACAGCTGGCGCCTCTGTATTTTGCCTTTGAAAGCTGCTGAAGGGATTCTGCTCAGCGGCCAAGATGGAGGGGACAGGGCTGGACAGAGAGAAGCACTATTTAGGGCTGTGGCAAGAAGTCCCTTTGTTAAGGGTCCCCTCCCTCCCTCTGGCTGCAGGGACAACAGTCAGATGGCTGCAGGGCTCTGAAGCCAGACCGAAGGCACAAGCTGCTTCCCCCTTCCCTGCTGTTTGTGAAGCCCCTCCCAGTGCCCAGCGCCTGCCCGTGTGGTGCCCCCGTGCAGAGGTGGCAGGGACAGCCCCTCTCTCCAGCCCTGAGCACCAAGGCAGGAGCCCTGACCGTGCACCTGGCCCTTCAGAAGCCCACAATCAACGCTATTATTGTGGTTGTTACCCTCATTTCACTGAGGAGGAAGCGAGCTCCGCGTGGTATGACTCACCCGGGCCACATGATGCTGGGGGCAGGGCAGGGACAGGAACCTTGGGCTCGTGGGTTCATTCTCTTCTCTATACCTCAGGATGCCACCCAAGGGCCTGCCCTGCCCCCAGCACCTTCTCTCCCTCCCTCCTACAGCCAAGGGCTGGCTGTGCCAGCCAGCACCCCACCTCTCCTCCCTCCAAGGGCACACTCAAAGCACTGTTACTGGAGGATGGGTTTAGCACAGATCCAGAGTCTCACACACAGTCTTAGTTACATTCTCCTCCATGAGACAAAATACCTGACACCCTCAACTGTAGGGAGAAAAGGTTTATTGCGGCTCAGTTTGCAGAGGTCTCAGTGCACAGCCAGCTGGCTCCAGGGCAGGGTGGCAGGGCAGGCGGGCACAGCAGAGCAGGTGGGAAGCAGACAGTGACTGAAGGAGGAGGCGGGGAGACAGAACTTCCAGGCCACGCCCCCAGGCGGCACCTCCCAAATCACATTTAGCTATAATCCCATCAGTGGACTAATCCACCAAAGAGCATCACACCCCCATGATCCAGTCACCTCCCCAAGCCCCACCTACGGGCATGTGAGGATCTGGGCACACACATAGATCCAAATCACACACACATACAACTGCCACGAGACAGGCAGTGCCCACATCATCCAACCTTGGGCAAAGGAATTACTCACAACCTAGGTAGGTCAGAGAAGGAGGTGAAGAGATTTCAGCATGCTAGTCAGAACAGTAATTTATGACTTACAAAGTGTTTATTCCTGAAATTTTCCATTACTGCTTTTGGAGTACCCATGGCTGGCCAAGGATAATAATACTACATCAAGCCACCTTATCTCTGGTCTCATAAGAGCAACTGTCACTCGGGTCGGTGGTACAGTCCTTCATATCCCATTTTTGATGCTGACCTGGGGCCCACGCAAGCCCTGGGTCCCCCTTGTCCTCACTTCTGATCCCAGCTGGCCCACTGCCCCTAACCTGGGTACACCTCTTGGGTTCTTGGCCCATCCTGCTGGCCAGAGGCAACCCATGTTCCCACCACCACCTAGAAACAGAAAACCAATCTACTTCCCACTCTAGAGTTTTTTCATTAAAATCAAATATTTGCACAATCTTCTTGCTCCAAACTCAGAAGCCTAAACTGCTCTAAGGAAGAGAGGATGGTTCAGAGCAAGGGGAGTGAGTGTGACTAAAGCAGCCACCTGTCCTTCTGAGCGGAAGGCCATCAATCCTAAGCCACCACAGGACCTGGGGAAGCTGCCACTGCCCCGGCCATCACCCCTTGATTTCCTCCACCAGCCTCCACAATTGTCACTGGAACCTGCACTCTATCCAAGGGCCCTGGGAGTCCTTTGAGGGTGTGCAAGAGTGGGGGAGGAACGCAGTGAGGGACAGTCTCCCCAGCTCCACCCACCACTTTCTCAGGATCAAGAAGGGCTCAGCGCTTTACACAGTGTGGCCACTCGATTGATCAAACATTAGAACACTTCCAGCCAGGCCATGAAGCGGCTGCTGCCTGAGGAACCCTCTTCCGATGGGCCCCTCTCCCGGCTCTGGACTCGCCCGGGACCCAGCGAGGAAAGAACTAATGACAGGGCCCTCGGAGGCTTCCAGGAAGCTCTCTGATCATGTCCAGTGTTTAACATTCTGGCAATCGCCCCTGGGCACAGGTGAGACACAAGGCAAGAAGAAAGCAAATTCTGGAGGCTTCAGAAGAAAGAAAAGGATTCAGTGTGCACTGGAGGAAAAGAGGGCAAAGCAAAGGGCCAAGGGAGAGAAAGGCTGATGGCTCTGGTGAGAGTGGCCTGAGGGCAGGCTGGGGAACTGCCACACCCCTCTCCCTCGAGGGTACTCCCTGGGCCAAGTGCAGGTCACCACCAGGCCAGGCCGAAGCCTGGGATCACACCCAGGTCTCCTACGGGCACCCTAATACATGCAAGTGCTCCGGCAGTGGTGCGTTACCAGGTAAGGACAGTCAAAGCACGGAACCTTCCAGAATGAATGGTTGGTGCCAGAGCAGCCCCGTGCCCCTCACTGCCAGGCAGAGCCTTCTTGGCACCCTGGTGGAGCAGCCTTGTGTGCCACCCCTGCCCCCACCTAGGGCTGAGGGGCTGGCAGGGTGGAAGCCTGAGCCCAGGTAATCCGCAGCTTCTTCCCTCGCAGAAGGGGGAGATGCAGGACTCAGAGGGGGGCAAACTCGGGCAGCTTGGGCACTGCAGCAGTCACGCCAACCTGACGCAACAATTAACTCTTGAAATCAGGCTGGCTGGGGCTCGGTTACCAGCAGTCACCAGCCAGAATGCAGGCTGCTGGGGCCCTCGGTGGGTTACTCAGAGGCTGCTGTTGCCACCCAGCCCCACTTCCTGCCCTGGCTCCATTTCGGGTCTGACTCCTGATTTGTTAATGGAACCAAGAAGACAGCTCCAGGCCCCAAACCCTGAAACCCCTCTCAGGCCAGATCGCAGACCCTACCTCGCATGTCCACGTCTCACTGGCCCCCTTTCCTAACAGACAAAACCCACAGAAGAGGGTGCGGGGTTAACAGCCCACTGAGCAGGCCCCAGGCTAATGATCTGTGTCCTTCCAGGCACGGATGGTGTCCGCCTCCAGGTGTGCTTGGATGTCACCTGAAGGCAGGCTGTCTCCAGGATCACTGTTCATGCTGCAAGCCCTGTGAGGACAGAGGTGACCTCCACGTCCCAGCTCTCCTCTGGGTAGGTCAAGGGCCAGGCTCATCCCCGGGATAAAGCCAAGGCTCCCTTTCCCAGGGGAGGTCTTTAGGCCCCTCCCACGCTGTCCAAGCCCCACTTCCCTTCACACAGATAAACATTTGTTGTGTAGGTTAAATTTAGAGATTTGTTTAATTGAGAAAAGAGCCCACTGTGTGAATTTCAGCCAGAGCTATAGGCAAGCACCTATGGATAAGACTCCTCTTGACATCACAGGCACGCTGATGACACGCTGAACTGCCCTATCCTAGGAGTGGGGTTCACTCCACACACACCTTGGGAGGTCTCCTGGTATGATCTTCCCATTTTACAGAAAGTAGGGTTCCAAGAAATGAAATCACCACCAACACACACCTGGGGTGGAGGGCCCCATCTGCCGGGACAGACACTGGGCTCTCTGCCTTCTCCCTAACATCTATGAAGAGCTACCTCTTTGTTTTGTTTTAATCACAGCACTAATCCATGCTCACTTAAAGAAGGCCAGAGACTTCCACTCATGTTTCCACTCTCCACACCCCCATCTCAGCAGTCTCTGAAAAGTGGGTCTCTATCTACAGGCAGGAGGACTGGCGCCTTCCAGGCCTCAGGCCCCATGTGGTTTAGCACCTCCTGTTCCACCCTGAACATCACTGACGTCAGCAGCACAGGCAAACGCAGCTTTGTGTGTGAGGCAAGGGGGCTGCACTGCACGTAGACCTCAGCAGTGGTGCAGTTTTGTAAAAATCATCCGCCCTCTCCCAGGCCCCACAGGCTGTCCTGAGGACACACATTCTTGGCTCAAGGTCACTGCGATGTTTGTATCTCATTAGTCACTGAAGGAAAAGCCTCCTGCAAGGTAGCGAGGACTCGGAGTCTGAACCTCTGGCTGCTCCTTCACTCGCTGTGGAGCAGGTCCGCAGAGACGGCAAACCAGACAAAGGCTGTCGCCTGGGTCAGCGAGGGGCCAGGCCTAAGAAGACAACCTCGGTCGGGGAAAGGTGCTATTCCCACAGTGAAGACGAGGAAACGGAGGCTCAGAGGGACTACAGTCTTCCACACAATAGAATATAATTTGACAATAAAATGCAAGTACTGACACAACATGCAGAGGACCCGTGAACACGCTGCTCAGTTAAAAGAAACCAGACGCAAGGCCACATACTGTGTAATTCCACTTATATGAAATGCCCCAAAGACAAATTTATAGAAGCAAAAAGTAGGAAACTGGCTACCTGGAGCCGGAAGGGAGAGAAGAAGGGGACACAGGGATGAACCATCAGTGGATCCAAGGAATCGTATTGGGTGATGAAATTGTTCTAAAACCGTATTATGGCCACACTGTGGCTCTCGTAATGTGATTAAAAACTACTGAATTGCACACTTGAAATCTGTAGATTCTGTGTTTTTTAAAATACACCTTGCATTTGTTTTTATTGCTGCTGTAGCAAATTATCACAAATACAGCAGTTTAAAACACTAGAGGTTAATAATCATAGAATTCTGGAGGTCAGAGTCTGGAACAGATTCCCACAGGCTGAAACCCACATACCAGCAGGACGAGCCTTCCTCTGGAGCAGAGTCTAGGGGAGACCTCGCTCGCCCCATGCCTTGGGCCCCGCTTGGTGGTTGCCACCCATCCCTGGCCCCTGCTCCAAAGTCGGCCGCACAGCATCGTCAGCACTCTGTCTGTGGCCTTCTGTTTGTATCAGCACATCTTCTCTGCCTCGAGCCCTCCTGCCTTCCTCCTCTGAGGACCCTTGTGACCACAGTGAGCACCCATATAATACAGGGTAACTCCATCTCGGGAACCTTTTGGCGTGGAAGGCACTGTATTCACTGGGTCGGGGTGGACATCATTTTCTGCCAGCCTCAATGAGACTGTTATAAAAGCACAGGACGAGCAGAGCAGGCTGCAACCAGCAGGCAAGCACAGAGGCCACACGCAGGGGCCTGGGAGCCTGTTCTGGCCCCACCTGAAGCACTGAAAGGGTCCTTTCCATTTTGGTTTCTGGGCCAGGGGAGAAAGTGAGAGGGAAAATGGTAAACCCCGACAGGAGATCCTGAATATCCGGATACCTGCCAGTTCCAGGTGCGGGAGGAAGGAGGGGTTTTTGCTGCCACCGACTTGAGCCCCCTCACCTATACTGTTTTCAATTCTAAGGAACAAAGAGAAGTTCTCAGCATACGCAGATCTAAATCTCCTGGTATTCTTGACATTTCCATTTCACTGATTATTTTACAAGAACTCAAATTAAGCAGGGCATGGGGGCACACTCTGGGAGACCACAGCAGGGAGACTGCAAGTTGCAGTCTGGCCTGGGCAACTTAGCAGGACCCTGTCTCATAAGAAAAGATGGGAAGTGTTATGATTTGTGTCTAGATGTCCCCACAAAGCCTTGTGCAGTCATGGGGCAGGCTTCTAGAGTTTGTAATTGATTCCTGTTCCAGTGCTGGGATTATGGGTATTAGTGTTATATCTGCCCTAGGGCGGGTAGCCTGCATACAGTATAGGGGAGGGAAAGAGGCTTGCATGTTCTGTGCTTACCCCTTTTCATCCTGTTGCTTTTGCTATCTTCTGCTGCCTAGAACTGTTGCCCTTTGCCATGTGCCACTCTGCCTTGGAGCCAGCTGATTATCGACTGAAACCTCCATAAACTGTGAGCTAAATAAACCTTTCCTTCCTTAATTCTGGGTGCCAAGTATTTTGTCTCAGCAATGAGAGAAAAGTAACCAAGGCAGGAAGTGTAGTTCAGTGCAAAGGCCCTGGGTTCAATCCCCAATGCTGCCACAAGAAAAATTAAGTGAGTCCTTAGACAGCTGGGTTGTGGTGGCACCTAACTCAGTATGTAACGGGTCACTCTGCCCACCCCCCCCTCCCCCACCACAGGGACGGGGTGCACCAAGCACCCGGTCAGGCTCATCAAAGCAGCAGAAACAGGTACCGGAACTCTTGGCTCTACTCAGAGGCCTGACGTCCTTTGAAGCCACATCTTCCTGGGACAGCAACACTGCCCCAGCCTGGGTGCCTCTTGCCTCGGCCTCCTCCATTTCAGGGCCCTTCCCAGTCTATGAAGCTGGCGTTCTCTTCCCAGTTTCTTCCACCAGGCTGTGCTGTCCCTGGTGCCCAGCACAGTGTGGAGCCCATGTCCATAAACACCCAGGGGAAAGACTCTCTGGCTATGTGGTGGCTGTGAGTTATGTACTCAAGGACATTTTCACCTGAAACATGGCGCATGCACACACACACACACATATACACACACGTTTTATATATGACACACAGTAGGTGTTCAGTAAATGTTCTTCATAGTATGCATAGCATTTACAGCTACTCACGAGGCTGAAGCGGGAGAATCACAAGTTTCAGAACACCCTAGGCAACTCAGTGAGACCCTGTCTCTAGATAAATAAAAAGGATGTGGCTATAGGTCAGTGGTAGAGCTCCCCTGGGTTCAATCTTCAGCACCAACAATTGATAATAATAATAATTAATAATAATAATACACATCTACCTATGGGTGCACACATGCACAAATGAATGAACGATACAGAGCACAACAGGGTTTGAAGGCAGAAAGGCTGAGGAGTCGAAGTGCGATCACTACGTCTTCTTGTCTTCCACTGTATCCCTGGGCCCTAGCAGGGTCTACCTGGCACTCAGTATGTGCTCAGTAAACATCAGCCAAACGGATGGACAGCCAGGCTAGTTTCATGCAACAAACACCTACAGAGCACGAAGCTTTGCACTTAGAAGCGGCAGGCGCGGTGACACGCTCGGGAGAGTGAACAAGAGGCAGGTGTGGTCTCCGCCGGGGTGGGGGAAGAGCACCCAGACAGGCTGCAAACTGCACACACTCCATAAAATCTACGGAGGATTCGGCAGGGGCGAGGCAGGTGAGGAGATGGAGCGCAGGTCCCTGTAGTGACCCACAAGGAAGACTGCTGGGGGACAGCTGGGTCGGAGCCTGCTTTGCAAAGCCCAGGGTGCAACGGTGCGCTCGGAGGAAGACAGGGGCCACAGACTTTTTTGTTCAGTTTTGAAATGAAAACAGGAAGCAGTGAGGGTTTTAAGCGGGGGTGGGGGTGGGGGGTGACCTGCCCAGCATTGCTAAAAGACACAGCGCAGCATGAAGGGTGAGGGGAGCGGGAGAAACGTCCCCTCTGCACCTTGCCCGCTTGTCAGAGCCAGAAACCATCCCACGGGCCCCAAGCCTCCCTCAGGAACACACAGGACTGGCCGTCACTAAACACGCAGTCTGCACAGCTGCTTGACGCGCACCTTCTGGGACAGGCGCCGTGAGAAATGCTGGAGACACCGAGACAAAGCACACCAGCCTTGTCCCCCCAGAGCCGAGTCCCTGCATCCCTGATCACCTTGAGGCACCTCGAACACCAGCTTCCGGGAAGGCCCAGAGCTCCAGGCTGCTCCTCCTCCCTCCCTTGGTTGTCGTTTACTTGTTTACACCATGTCTCCTTCCAGAGAGATCTGAGACAGCTTACAACAGGAAACAGTCCGGAGGGCTTCAACCAGAAGACTTAAGCATCCGTGGAAAGACGGACGGCACACGAGGGGTGGTCCCCACCGCACTGAGCTTCCCGGCAGACAGGGCAGAGAATCACAGGTCAGAGGAGCACAGCCTCTCCTCCACAGCACTGTCCCCTGCTGTCCTTCAAGCAAGAGCCATGAGCAGGGTCGGCTTGGGCGCGCAAGGCCAACAGGCGCCTGATTCACCCTCCTGGACCGGGGCCCTGGGAGCGGCCTGCCAACCACCTGGCTCACAGCTCACACACTCCTGTCAGTCCCCTCCACTCCCGCTCTGCCCAGGAGCCAGCCGCAGGGCCTCACAAGTCCCACAGTCTGCTCCCCGTGTGCCTCGCCTGCCCCACAACACCACAGAGGGGACTTTCTAGTATCTGTGACCCCCCGGCCTCACCTCTCTGCAAATAATCCTCCCCTGAGGGGCCTCGTCCACCTCTTCACCGAGGAGCAGCTACAAGCTGCTTCAGATCTCCCTCCAGGCTGCGCCAGTCTGACATAAGGCACAGGATCTGGATGGGGGTTTTTTCACTATTTTTTTTCGTTTTTGTTTTTTTTAAAAGGATAAAAAATTCAAAACAAGATAATAGGAAGGTAACGATGGTTAATATATTCTGCACTATTATCTTTAAATTAGTTACTCAGAGCACAAGATATTGGCATTTAATTGTCCAAACAATATTAGCACAAACCTTTCTTTTCAATGAACTAAGAGAAATTAGTGGTATAACTCTCTCAACTATCATATATATATTTTTTCCCTTTTTTTCTCCTTTCCCTCATCTGTTTCTCTTTCTTTTTAAATAGTTTCTTCCCATTTTACAGTATCTATTGTACATTTTAGATCTTATTTACTCTTTCACCTCCTCACACTAGGGAGACAATATGATGCTTACACATATGTGTCTGGTTTTTTCACGTCTAAGTATGGTCTCAAATTGCATCCATTTACCTATCAGTTTCCAGTTTATTCTTCTTTATGGTTGAGTAGTATTCCACTATATAAAAAGGCCATACCTTTTTTATCCATTCTTCAGCTGATGGGCCTTTGGGTTGTTTCCAAGATTTAGCTATCACAAATTCTATTGCTATAAACATGGGTGCACATATATGGCTGTGGTATGATGTTTTTAATTCTTCTGGGAAGATGCTCAGAAGGGGAACAGCTGGGTCAAATGGAACCTCTAATCCTAATTTTTTGAGAAATCACCACACTGATTTCCACACTAGTTGCACCAGTCTACATCCCATCAACAGTGGAGAAGGGTTGCTTTCTCTCTGCAGCACCACCAATATTTGTTATTGGTTGATTTCTTGGTAATACCTATTCTTTCCTGGGTGAGATGGAATCTCAGTGTTGTTTTAATATGCTATCTTGAATGACCAGTGATGTTGAACCTTTTTTCATATATTTATTTGTTGTTTGTATTTCTTCACCTGAGAAGTGTGTATTCACCTCAGATGTCCATTTTTGGATTGAGTCTTTAAATTTGGGACGTCTGATATCTTTGAGTTCTTTTTATGTTCTGATAGTAATGCTTTGTCTGAGGAACAGATGGCAAACATTCCCCCCTCCAACAATATGGGTTGTCTCTTCACTCTGTGGGTGGTTTGTCTTTCTGTGCAAAAAAAGCTTTTTAATAAGATGAGATCCCAGTTGTTGATTCTTTGTGATAGTGCCTGTGTAACTGCAGTTTTATTCATAAAGTCTTTGCCTACACAAATGTCTTCAAGAGTTTTATCTATTCTATCTTCCAGTGGATTTAATGTTTCTGTTTTAATATTTAGATCTTTGGTCCATTTCAAATTTAGTTTAGTGCATGGGGAAAGATATGGGTCCAATTTTAATCTTTGGCATGTGCAGAGCCAGGTTTTCCAGCACCATTTATTAGAGAGGCTATCTTTCCTCCAGTGAATGTGTTTGGCACCTTTGTCAAAGATAAGGTGGCTGAGTGTGTCTGGAGTTGTTTCTGCATCTTCTAATCTGTTCCATTGATCCTCGGTCCCTTTTGTTTTGTTTTGCCAGTACCACGCTGTTTTTATAACAGTAGCTTTATAGTATAATTTCAAGTGAGGGATTGTGATGTCCCCTGCCATGCTTTTGTTGCCCAGAACTGCCTTTGCTATTCTACGTCTCTTCTGGTTCCAAATTAATTTTAGGATTGTTTTCTCTAATTCTGTGAGACATGTTGAGTTTTGATGGAATAGCACTAAATCTGTGTAAAAGTTTTGGAAGTATACCCATTTTCACTATATTGGTTCTTCCTACCCAAGAGCAAGGAATAATTTTCTATTTTCTGATATCCTCTTCAATCTCCTTTTTTACAGTACTGCAGCTCTCAATGTAGAGGTCTTTTACATCTTTCATTAGATTGATTCCTAGGTATTTCATTGTTTTGGATGCTATTGTGAAAGGTGTTATTTCCCTAATTTTTCTCTCAGTGAGTTTGTTGTTTGTATATAGGAAGGCTATTGATTTTTGAGAGTTGACTTGTACCTGGCTATGCTACTGAATTCGCTTATTAAATCTAACAGTTTTTTAGTGGTGTTTTTGGGGTCTTCTGTGTAGACTATCATGTCATCTGCAAATAATGATAAATTAACTTCTTCCTTTCCTATTCTTATTCCTCTTATTTCTTTCTCTTGTCTAATTGCTCTGGCTGAAGTTTCCAGGACTATGTAGAATAAGAGTGGAGACACTGGACATCCTTGCCTTGCTCCTGACAGAGTGAAAGCTTTCAGTTTTTGTCCATTTATTACTATGTTGGCTGTTGGTTTGTCATAGATGACTTCCATCAGATTGAGATAAAGACCATCTATTCCAATTTTTTTGTAGGGTTTTTATCATGAATGAGTGCTGGACTTTGTCAAAAGCTTCTTCAGCATCTATTGAGATGATCATATGACTTTTGTCCTTGAGTCTGTTAATATGGTGTGTTACATTTATTGATTTACATATGTTGAACCATCCCCGCACATCCCTGAGATAAATCTTACTTAGTTATGGTGTATAATCATCTTAATCATTTGCTGCATTCTGTTTGCCAATATCTCATTGAGGATTTTTGCATCTATGTTCATTAGGGAGATTGGCCTGCAATTCTCTTCCTTAGTTGGGTCCTTCTCCAGTTTTGGTATGAGGGTAATGCTTGCTTCCAGGAATGAATGTGGGAGTATTGCTTCCCTTTCAATTTCATTAGAGAGTTTGAGACATAGTGATGTTAGGTCTTCTCTAAATTTCTAGTACAATTCAGCAGTGAATCCATCAGGGCCTTGGCTTTTCTTTGTTGGGAGGTTCTTATTACATCTTTAATTTCATTGATTGATATTGATTTATTGAGGATTTTCATATCTTCTTGATTCAGCTCTGGTAATTCAAATGTATCTGCAAATCTGTCCATTTCTTCTGCATTTTCCATCTCATTAGAGTACAAGTTTTCAAAGTAAGTGTAGATCATCTTCTGGGTTTCCATAGGGTCTATTGTGATTTCACCCTTTTCATTCCTGATTGCCTGGATTTGAGTCTTTTCTTTCCTTTTTTGTATAAAGTTGGGTAAGTGTTTGTAGATCTTATTTAATCTTTCAAAGAACCAACTCTTCAATTCATTGTTTCTTTGTATTATTTCCTTAGTCTCCAATGTGTTAATTTCTGCTCTGATCTTTTAATTTCCTCCCTCATATGAGCTTTTGGCTTAGGCTGCTCTTTTTCTAGAAGTTTGGGGTTCACTATTAAGTTGTTTATTTGCACTTGCTCTGTTTTCCTGATATGGGTATTCACTGCTATAAATTTCCCTCTTAGGACTGCTTTCATTGTGTCCCTTAAGTTCCAGTATGTTGTATTGATACTATCATTTAATTGTAGAAACTGTCTCATTTCTTCTTTATTTTCATCTGTAACCCATTGGTTGTTCAGGAGGGTACTATTTAATTTCCATGTGTTCATGAAGTTCTTGTGGTTTCTTTTGCCATTGATTTCCAACTTCATTCTCTATGGTTTGGCATGGGATAATTTCAATTCCCTTACATTTACTTAAGCTTGTTCTATGAGATAGTATGCAGTCTATTTTGGAGAATGTCCCATGTGCAGCTAAGAAGAAAGTACATTCTGATGTTGTCGGTGGAATACTCTGTAGACATCTATTAAGTCCATTTGTTCAAAAGTTTGGTTCAGTTCTAATATTTCATCGTTAACTTTTTGTCTAATTGATCTGTCTTTCTGTGGCAGTGTGGTATCGAGATCCCCTAATACAATTGTATTAGTGCTTATTTGATTTTTCATGTCCATTAGTATTTGTTCTATATAGTTCATGCTATAACAGTAACATCAATCACAGTCTGGAAAATGACTAACTGAGGCAACCATTAGTTTGCCACTTTTAACTACATGAACTAGAGTTGTGGTTATAAAACAGACTAGAAAATTATATGCAGCATATAAATCCTTAATATGTCAATTTTTCCCTCAGGTGTTAAAATTTAAAAGGGGTTAGGGAAAAAGTAGAGAGGTAGTAGAAGAAGGGATTAGAAGTAAGGCTGGAGGACAAAGGGGATCACGCTAACTTTGGGAAATGGTGCAGAGGACTGGAAAGAAAAATGGAAGAAATAAAAAGAACAGAAGAGAACACCACCCTCTAAAAAGCTAGAGATCACGTTGACACTCATATAAAAACAAGATCAAACAATGAAGGAGAAAAAAACAAAAACAAAACCACCACCATCACCATAATAACACATAAACAAAAGCGAAGTGGGGGAGCCACTTCCAGGTACATCTCTGCTGTCACTGGCACAAAACATGTGGAGACAGAGTCCTGATCCATGCTGACTTATCCCAGCAAGTCAGCAGTAGCTTTGGGGCAGGGGTGAGTCTGCACCTTCTGCCCCAGACCAGACTCATTTGACCTGCAGCCATCAGCACACCTTCCATGGGCCTGAGCCCAGCTTGGAGCAGCTATATGGAGCCTGTAGCCACTCTGAGCTCTGAGCTCAGCTGGCCTCTCTCCAAGATGGCTCCTGGCCAACTGCTCTCTGGTGCAGGATAACTGAGCCCTCAGCACTCACCACAAGCTCATGCAGTCCTTCCTGTCCACTGCACCCCTCCACTGCTGTGTCTCACAATGGAAGCCTCTGGGGTCACCAGCAGTCACTGTGTGTCTGCAGGTTAGAATTGCTCCTCTTGAGCAGTGAGTCCCGTCTCAGAGAGAAGATGCCACCAGCTTCCTCCTTCTTTTTCGTTGAAGTTTCTGTCTTCACTCTCTCCATGGACTTCAATTTTCACCTCAGATCCTTCCTGGGTCCAGGGGTCCCACTTCTCTCCCTCTTGTCTTCCTCACATCACTACAGTCCAGCACCTGGATGGCAACACTCAGAGAGGATCTTTCTCCACTGCCTACCACTCTGCCATCTTGGTGCCTCCCCAACCTCTGGTCTTAATCACTGTCAGTGAACAGCTCAAGGAAAAGGGAACCCAAACCTAAGCCAGTCAGCGTGCAGTGTGCACCTTCCTGGGGACTGAGTGTATGCGTGACCAAGCTGGTCTAATAGGAACTGAGGCAAAGGAGTGGTTATGAATCCCGGAACTGCTGCAGCCACCTTATCACCAGAAGACAGGCAGTATGAAGAAAAAGCTCACACAAGAGAGTAGTAAAGAAATGTGCCAGGGCCCATATCACGCCTAACTGAAGCCTGCCTACTTTTGTGTATCTCAAGCATACACCTTCATAGGAATTTCCTTTCCTAAGTAAGCCAGCATGAGGCATGAGCTGCATTGAATATAACATCAGTATGGAGTACAAACTCCTCAGCATCGCGTGCAGCAGGGTCACCAAACAGATAGGGCCAACTGCCTGTTTCTGTAAATAAAGTTTTGTTAGAATACAGCCACACAGATTTACTGATGGGCTGTCTGGGCCGCTGGGGGTCATACCAACAGAGCAGGTGTGAGTCTTGAGGCCAGCGAAGCCGGAAGAGGGAGGGGCTCCTTTCAACTTTACAAAATGGCCGGCAGATTCCCGGCAGAGGCCCTGCACTGTGGCTCTGCCTTCCCTTCCTGTTTGACCCCGCAGCCCTTTGCGGCTCAGGTTGGTCATGCTGAGCCCCCCGGCAGGAAGGCCCCCTCACTGCCCATGTGCCTTGTAAGCTCCCTGTCTCACTCGGACCTCAGGCAGGGAACAGCTCTCTGTGAGGGTCCTGGTCAGGGTAGGAGTCCCAGCACGACCACAGCACCTCCGCTCACCCACATTGCCCCACGTGGGCCAGAATCACCCACCTAGGGCCCATCTCCACTTCAGGACCGCAAGCTATTTAGAGGCCAGGAAAATCACCACGTGTTGAACTGTCAAGCCCCTAAAGGATGCACACTGAAGGTGCAACCTCCAACACCGCAGAAAGGAGCTCAGTAGATGCAGAAAGCTGAGATGAGGTGACAGTGGAGCACTGTGAGTCCTGCTCCAACATGACCAGTGCCCTTCAACGAGACGGGAAGATGCGGAGAGCGACCCAGGAGCACGAAGGCAGACAAAGGGTGATGCGACCCCATGCCAAGCAACGCCAAAGGTTGCTGGCAAACAGCAGAAGCCAGGAGCAGATTCTCCCTTACAGCCCTCCGGAGCAAGCAGCCCAGCAGACAGGGAGTGGACTCCAGCCTCCAGAACTGACAGACCGGCGCCGCCCGGTCTGAGCTCCCTCGTGGGAGGCACTTTGTTACAGGGGTTCTAGGAAACAAATTCGGCCTGTCTCTGAGCCCAGGGCCCAGCCCGGAGCCTGGCACACAGTGGGCAGCTCAATGACCACTGAACTGGCTCGCAATGGGCAGGGTTCTCAGGGAGTGGGTGAACATCTACCTCCCGAATATGGAGCTGGGGGAAAGAGCGGCGCCCAGAGCCACTCTGCTTTTCACATGTCGCCGAGGCCCATAGCAGGGACCAGGCACTGCACTGCGGCCTTGGTGGCTCACGCAATCAGGGCTACTGACAGGAGAGCACAGAAACCCGCCAGGGTGGCTTTTAGAAAAAAAGACACTGGGCGCAAAGGTAATGGGACACTCCCCAAACCAACAGGCCAGCTGGAGCGCTGCTCTTGGAGAGAGGATGGCGGAAGCCTGAGCGCAGGGAAGACGTGGCCAGGGCCAGGCTGAAGATCTCCACCAGGGACCCTGCCACCTCCCCAGGCTTGGGCCACACTCCCTCTCCTGGCTCCTGCCTCTTGGGGCACAACCTGGGACTGTGAGCCACCTCCGCTTCCTGGGGACAGTAGGCCATACAAAGGCTCTCCGAACAGAATGGAGGGGAAGATGCTGGGTAACCCAAATATAAAAGCAGCCTGAGCCAGGCATGGGGAGCACATCTGTAATTCTAGCACTGAGGAAGCTGAGGCAGGAGAATCGCTGTAAGTCTGAGGTCAGCCTAAGCTACCTAGTGAGTTTGAGGTCAGCCTGAACTAAACAGTAAGACCCTGTCTCCAAAAAAATGAATGAATGAATGAATGAATATAGTCTGATATACACCAAACCACCAGACTATGCACTAGTAAGCGCAGGTCCCTGAGCCCTCTGTTACCATCACTGGGCCAGCAGGCGCCAGGGTGGAGGAAGTTGCATCCCCATAGCCCTGGAGCCACGCAGAAACAAAGGAAGTATTTCTTCACCGCTCAATACTGAGCAAGCACGAAGCGGAATTTCAAGTATCTGCTATTGCAAAACACCTCAAATAATAACAAAAGGTCATTTCTAAAAACACCTTTCGCCTGGGCCCAAGCAGCCATGGGCCTCATGTCCCTGTGGGTAACTTAAGAGCCACGACCTGCAGTTGGTTCACTCACTCGTTCCTTCCTTCACACCACAGATGCTCCGGAGACACAAGCGCCAGGCCGGGGCGGCTACTGGGCTTTCAGAGATGGGCCCCTGTCCCTGATCTCAGAAACTCAGCCGGCGGGGGGAGGCCGATAAAGAGCATCATTTGGGGCTGGTAACTAGAGTGCAGGGCTAGGGGTCAGGAATGTAAACTGTGCCCCAGACTCGTTGACCATGTGCTGAAGCCACCCCATTTCTCCATATACCTCCCCTTCCCGAGAGTCGCCTCCCGAGGAGCCGCAGTCCCAGAACAGTGGTCCAGAGGACGAGGCCGGGTGCCCAAGTCTGGGTCCTGGCAGGAAAGACTGTTGACTACCGCGTCAGCTACGAAGCCCTAGGCCGTCTGCACCCCTGGGTTGGGGTCCAGAAGTGGGGCTGGCCCATCACCCAGTGGGCTATGTTGTGCTCCAGGGCAGCAAGTGGTCCTCCGAAAACCAGGGATGGACAAAGGATTACAAGTTCGAGCCCAGCCTGGGCAATGTAGCAAGACCCTATCTCAAAATTTAAAAACAGCAACGAGAAAAAGGTCTGCGAAGGCCCTGGCTTCAACGCCTGGTGCTGCAAACAGCAAAGGCGAACTGGAAATGGGCACAGGCGACTGGGGGCTCCTGCTCCACCCTCCACAAGTCACAAAACCGACACCACCCCGCCACATGTCCCAGCCTGTGAAGCACGCGCAGTCACTCGTCACGCACTCGCTGACCTCCTGTCTTGTGTGAGGCACTGAGTTCAGGGCCAGCAAGCTAAGGGGTCGTCATGCACAGCTCCCACTCTGCAGATGCCACCTCCTCCAGGAAGTTCTCCTCCATCTCCCAGGCCGGGCTCCACACCTGCGGGCCCCTGAAGCCCCACAGCCATACACCAGTGATGGCAAACCTTTCAGAGACCGAGTGCCAAACTGCAACCCCATACCCACTTACTTATCACACAGTGCCAGCACTGCAATTCAGCCTGAATACTGAAGTTTTAGTTTAGAAACGAACAACTGATACATTAATATCTTTTGCCTTAAAAGAAAGCAAATAACACACATGCCATAGGTTCCTGCCCTATGCCACAATGTCTGAACCATCACTGAGCCCGACCCTCGGGCTGAGGTGGAGAAAGGGCTCCTTGATCTCATAGACCACTGTGTCCCCAGGGGCTATGGGTGCCAGGCACACAGAGGGAAAGTAAGGAGGTTATGCAGCACAGAGATCAAGAGGAAAGGTAAGAACTCGGCGTGATTCTTCCTCACTCAGTTTATGGACAAGGAACCCTGTCTCAGCTTGGGCAGGTTTAGCAGGATGTTCCTGCTAGTAAAACCAGCTGGGTCTCCATCCCTCTCCAGGGCAGTTTCCAAACTGACACTGTATCACAGCCAGTTTTAATGTCCCTCTGCCCAAGGACCACAACTGCCAATTTAATGAAGGGACCTTATGCATTCTCGATTCCCCCTGGGGTATGTTTTAAAGATACCCTGAAGATAGAACCCCACAGTGAAGAACAAAGCCGGAGTCCGAATGATGGGCCGGCACCGTTATCCCTTACATGAATGCGCAGTGAGCTTATGGCAGGCTGTGCTCTAGAGCAAGAGAGGCAGAAGTGATCACAGGCAAACACAGCTGCCCGGAGGTCTCACCACCGCATGGTGCTAGCAGGGTGTCCTTTGCTGAATGAATGAAGTGTAGGCCTATGGCAGGTTGCTTACTCAAGGCGTGACTTGAGCTGCCTCCCGTACCCCAGGGCTACTGGGGATCAGAGACCACACACACTACACCCCAGGCCACTGCCTTATTGACCCAGGGACCCCTCGTCTGGGTTCCCCTCCTTTCAGCACCCACAGCACAAGAGGTAAAGGTAGACTCTGCCTCCTCCTCCAGCCACTGCTGTCTTTCTAATGAAAGTCCAGGATTTGTGTTTATTCGGGGTCGCTAAAAAAAAGTCCTCCTTGGGGCTGGGGATGTGGCTCAGTGGTAGAGCTCTTGCCTTGCATGCCCAAGGCCCTTGGTTCGATCCCCAGCACCATATACATAAAAGAACCAACAATAATAAAAAATAAATAAATATTTTTTAAAAAGTCCTCAAAAAAGTTTGCAAGCAGAGCAGATGAAATGCGGGTAAGGACGGGCTCACGGCATCAGGGCAGATGCCTGGAGTTTTCAGCTGTGCCTGTGATCAAACACAACTAGCACGCGGCTGGTCCAAGGCCCAGGTGTACAAGCATGCAGAGCTTGGGTTCCCCGGGGAAGATGGAAACCAGAACTTCCTGAAGAATTAACTGCTCCCTGGCAGGAGACCCGTGCGAACATCCTCAGCTCTGGGCTGGAGAATCACCATGCAGCTAACGTGGCTTCCCCGCCCCTCCTGCCACGGTGGGGTTGCAATTCGTGGAGACAGCACACAGAAACACAGCGGTGTGCAGCAGGGACAGGGGCAGGCTGTAGGGGAAGAACCTGTGCTCAGACTGAGGGACCTGAAGAATGGTCAGTAGCTGAGACCCCGCTGCCACAACAGTGACTGTCCTTTGGGCCTCCAGAGCTCAGGCTCCTCCGTGCCTTACTCTGAGCAGGAAGGGGGCGGGGGAGCACCTCTGTGCCCAACCAGGGTGTGAGGCAGGCTTGAGTCCAGATGTGTGGCAAAGGCACAGGCTGCAGGGGTCCCCAAGGAAGTGGGTGATTCCCAGAGATCAAAGTGGATGGAGAGGGTGTGGTGCAGGGCTGGCCTTAATGAAATCCTAATGAACAAGTTTCCACAATTAAAGACAACAATGGGAGCATAACCAGTGGCCCCTGAAAACAATCACTGTCTTTGATGCAGTGCTGATGAAATTCCCCATCACCGCTTTCATCCGGCTCCCCCAGGAGCTGCATCAGCTCTGCTATGTCTTTAAAGAGAACCATCTTGAACATACATTTCTCCCAAGCCACTAAAGAGACCAGCCCTCCTGCCTCTGCCAGCCTCCGGCAGGCAGTGGTTCCCAGATGGTCTGTAACATCAGACAACGGTGCCCTCAAGATGCTCAGCGTGCCATGGACGGCTCACTCCTCTACAAGACCACGGTTCTCACCGACTCGGGCACTCAGCACGTCCAGCTCCTTTAGCAGGGTCTCAGTTTATTAACAGCTTTCTGGACTTCACCCCGAAACCACTCTCCTTGGACTGCCTGCCAGATGAGCACACACTGTTCCCTCTCTCTGAAATGCTGTTCCCAGCACTGGCCATCAAGATTCACTTCAAACCATCACCTTCTCTATAAAGCCTTCCCCAGCCCCTCCAGACCAAGTTTGGTTCAGCAGGCCCCGCTTGCCCTGTGCTTAGCTAGATGTGTGCGGAGGAGAAACACCCATATCCGTGATCCGCCCAGGCTCTTTTCAAAATACTCACCTGCTTGCAACTCTATTTTTTTTTTCTGGTACCAGGAATCAAACTCACAACCTTGCTCTTGCCAGGCAGGCACTGTGCCGCTGAGCTAAATCCCCAGCCCCATGATTTTTTTTGTTTGTTTGTTTTTTGTTTTTTTTTTCCAGTACCAGGAATCGAACTCATGACCTTGCACTTGCCAGGCGCTGTGCTGCTGAGCTAAATCCCCAGCCCCACAACTCTATTTTAAAACCTTAACAATATTTATGATGCACAAAAAGTACTCAGAGAACATTAAACACACCTCTGGCATCCACCACTCAGCTTAAGAAATAAAATATATGGAGTAGAAAGTCTCCCGACAGCCCAATCATCACCTGCTCCCGACTCCAGTGACAGCCTTGTCCTTAGTATCGGTGCCACGCATTTCTTTACCCTCTAATGTAGAAAGGCTGCCCCTTTGGAGCGACGCGGAGCACTACTGTGCACATCTGGGCGGTTCACGCCTGGCACTACTACGGCAGCTTCTGCCCACCTCCTCCCACAGCCCAGGAGCCTGGGGAACAGCGCCTGTTCCTACAAACTTCTTACCCATCCACCCAAGCACATGGGCACACATTTCATGCTCCCACCTGGTGTTGAAAACAGGAAAAATAGCCAGGTGTGTGGCACACACCTGTAATCCCAGCACCTGGGAGGCCGAGGCAGGAGGATCACCACTGAGTTTGAGGTCAGCCTGGGTTGTATAGTGAGTTCAAGGCCAGCCTGGACTACATAGTGAGACCCTGTTTGAAAGAAAGAAGGAAGAAAGGAAAGAAAAGAAGGGAGGAAGAAAGGAAGGAAGGGAGGGAGGGAGGGAGGAAGGAAGGAAAGACGGACAGAAGGGACAAAAGCAACAGAACCACTGGGGCAAGTTTTACCTCTGAGACCCCTAGGGATCACATGGGACAGCCACATGCTGCACCTGCACCCTTCCCAACATGACCCCCATCCTAGGCCCCTGCAAGTGCCCAGGGCCCAAGTGTGACACCCCCAGGGCTGGCACAGGACACAGTGGCATTTCCTGTGGGGTCAGGCATCCACAGCACTGCGCCCAGCACCCAGCGCCCAGCAGGAGCTCCGCCTGGGCTCAGCGGGTGGGGGACTGTTGCTTGGATGCCGCCGCCAGCACCCCGGAGGAGCTGTCCTTGCAGAGCAGAGCCCTCGCCCATGGAGGACAAGCGTCTTCTCTCCTGCCCAGCCCTGCCTCTCCACTCACTGAACAACGCAGCCCCCAGGCCCCAAGCTCCCTGAAGGAGACCCAGAGACGTCACACAAAGGAAGAACTGCTTCCACGCACAGGGTGGGTGGGCGACAGTCTCAAGGCCGCCGTGAGAACAGGCCAATTAGGAGAACAGTGCCCGGCTTCAGAAGAGAGGGGATGAGGCTCCAGTAAATGCTCTTTTCACAGATGAAGCGGCGTCCTTTGATCTTCGAATTCTCTGGCAGCCTGAAGGGCAACTGCAAGGAGCCCACAGAATGGAGTTCAGCAAGAGCCAGGGCTGAGAACCAAGTCCCCACCCTGCATGCAACCTCGCGCAATCCACCTCCCTGGGGTTCATTTTTCTTAACAAAAAAAAAAAAAAAAAAAAAAAAAAAAAAAAAAAAAAAAGAAAGAAAGAAAGAAAAGAAAAAGCATCCATGCATTCGCTCTACAAACAGTCTCAGAGCAAGGCCTGCCGCGAACTTGACCTGTGGATCTGAGATGGAAAACAGTGTGGCTACGGGCACAGCGGCGAAAGCAGAACCAGGACGCGCAAGGCAGAACGAGGACGCGGCATCAGTGCAAACCAGCCGGCGGGGAGGCGCTGCCACCGTCAGACAAGCGCCTTCCTGATTCCCTCTTCTTCCTCCTTCCTCTTCTTTTTTTAAGACCCAGGACTCAGTGGTTGGGCAATGCTAAGTGGAACACAGAGCCAGGAAGCTGATCTTTCATTCAGCGCCGACCACACTCGGCTCCGCTCAGCTCAAACTTGGCCATGCGCGCTCCCGCACATCCACTCCCAGACGGCTGCCCCTGGGGCCACGCGTGCAGCAGATGACCATCGTGCTTGAGAATGGTGCGGGTGATGGCGGGAGGGAGGGCACAGGAGGGCACGGGAGGGCAGGCAGAGACAGCCACAGCCCTGGGTGCGGGGAGCTGGGCGACAGCACCTCACTGTGGCTGCGGGGTTGTTGGCCCAGGGCCTCGCGGGCGGTGGCGACACTCCGTCCTCGGAAGGATGTCTTGGGACCCCTGCCTGTGTGGGCAGGTGGCAGAGCTGGTGACACAGGCAGAGGCCCCGAGGGCTGGGGCACTGACCCTGCAGTGGTTAAGCTCTCAGAGCTGCCACTGGCTCCGCTCATCCTCAGCCTGAACCTCGCACAGCTGTTTGCTGCCTAGCGGGGCAGCAGCTGAGCTCCAACTCCCCGTGGTCCCGTGATGGCTAAATGAGATGGTACTGCACCTGACCCAGTGCCCAAACTGCAACCCAAACCCACTTATTTATCAGAGCGCCGATCTTGCCTGGTGTGCGCTGTTATCTGCTCCAGCAGACAGGGCTCTGCGTGCTCACCGCGGCACACACGCCACAGGTTTGCCATCACTGGTTACACTCCGCAGAAGCCTCACATCAGGGTCTTCTTTTGGTGCCGTCGTTCTCCATTCTCCCGGGACGCACCACAAGACACGTGTGACTCGAGGCCCTGAGCCCAGGCCTCGAGCGGCAAGTGCTGGAGGTGGACAAGGGACTGACGGACAGCGTTCCTCTCCACAGCGCCCAGGAGCAGAGAGCCCAGCACAGGCAGACCGGTCAGCAATGAGAGACCACGGCCGGGGCCAAGGTGAAACCTGGGGTGCATGGACACCGGCAAATGCCTCTTCTCGGTGCTAAGGCGCAGCCCCCTTTGCCTTCTACTCACAGAAGCCCACACACGCTCAGGAGAGGCCCTGGGTTCCGACTCCAGCGCAGCCAACCAAAAGATTAATCTTGAGTAGTAAGATTAAAAAAAAATTGTGGTACTGAGAATCAAACCTAGGGGCGCCTCTACCACAGAGCTACATACACTTCCACCCCCTTTTTATTTTTTATTTTGAGACAGGTTGCCCAGGCAGCACCTGAACTTGCGATCCTCCTGCCTCAGCCTCCCAAATGGCAGATACACAGGTGTTCACCAACATGCCCAATTAAGATAAATATTTTCAAAGATGACATTTCAATTGCACTTACAGGAGAAAATTCATGCACCCATTCATCACACATAGACTTAGCACCTCTGAAGCACAGGTACCTTTTGGTATTTTGTATTTCCCTTTTAAAAAAAAAATGCTGCAGAGCTTCGAGATGGATCCTTTCCACGACACAGGCAAGGCAGTCAAGTGGGCAACCTCACGGTCACGGAACTGAGAGGAAAGAGCATTGTCAACACAGAGGTACCTGGGTTCACGAACTCCATTCTTCCCACGATTCTGCTTTCAAACCGAACTGGACGAGAACCAAGTCAGATTTCCCCACAAGGTCAACACTGAACGTAACCACTGAATTTGAACCCAAACAGAAAGTACCTAGCTACTGTCCCAGCTACTTGCGAGGCTGAGGCAGGAAGACTGCAAGTTTGAGGCTAGCTAGTCCAGGAAACCTACCCGGACCAGAAGCTGCCTTAAAAAGAAATGTGAAGAGCACAAAGATGGAGCTCAGTGCTACAGCGAGTTCCCAACATGCATGAGACCCTGGGTTTGATCTCTGGTAATGAAGAAGAAAAGGAATCTTGACCCTTCCGCCCAGCAAGCCCAACACACCAAAGTAAGATGGGATGAGTGAAACATAGGGGAAGAAGAAACATGCACACAGAGCGCGCTGGCAAGTCCACACACAGAAAACCGGGCAGGGCCACTCGGCACAGAGGTACAAATCCTACAGCCACTCTCTCAACTCCACCGTGAGCAGCAGAGACCCAGTTTCCCTCCCAAATTCCACTACTCAACGCACAGGCCTCTGGGCCCTTCTTTCTCTTGAGGGGTCCCTATAGGCAGAGTAATGCAGGCCATACACTGTGCCATAAAGCCCAGCACGTGCACATCCAGAGGCGCGTTTTTTGCATGAGTTCGTTTCACGTTGAATTCGCCCCACGTCTCACTGCACAAACCAGCCCAGTCATCTCTCCAGAGGCGTCGGTCCTGAGCTTCCCGGCCTGCAAACCAGCCGTGAACAGCTCTGCAGGGAGGCTGAGGACACCCACCCTGCTGCTGCAGGGCCTAGGCAGATCCGTGGCCACTCCTGCTCAGCGGCTGCACGTGGAGACCTTCAGTCAGGCTCGAGCGTGGTCAGTACAGCAGGACACTGGGACAGGCCTGGGACTCTGCATTCCAGCTCCCAGCCCATCGGTCTGTCAGTTTTCTCAGTTCTTTTTTTTTTTTTTAATCTGTACTACCAGCCTCACAGAGACACCACGACAGGGAAATGAAAGAGGGAAAGGAAGCAGCGCACTGTTCATGCTCCCTCAGGGAAAGTTATTACTACAAAACAGACAAAGCACCAAAGTCATGAAACCCACAACATGAGGCTGCTACAGGGTAGGACAGGGCTTTGGCCTGGCCCTAAGTGCCTGCCCAGAGGTCTGCAAGTGCTTCCTGACCCCGCCACTTCTGCCCCCCTTTAATCCATGTCCTTCCTGGTGCGCCCCATGAGCAGGTCCAGCTCTGGAGTGAGGGACACAGCCCAGAGGGGCTACCTGGGTCAGGCAGGAGAAACAAACGCCAGCTCTGTCCTTCTCTGCGCTGCTCAGGTTCTTCCAGGACCGGTGGGGCGGGCATGGGACACACTGCTCACTTCCCAGAGGACCCACCCACGGCCCAGCACAGAGCACCACAGATTCACTCACTACTGCCACACGGCAAGATGGAACCCCTCCTCCACCACAAAGGGAGCTGAGGGCTAACACAGTGGGTTCAGGAATGACTAACAGACCACTTTTTGTAACACACAGCAGTCTCCACTTGGTGCTTTTCATTGAAAGCCCGTTTGATCTGGGTGCACACCACTGGCCTCTGGGCCTCCCGGGCACAGAGCAGTAGATAAAACCAGAGTTCACAGGGAGCAGAGCAGACAGTTGAGGATGTTATTGCCCAAGTTTCACTTCCTCGTCGTTCTCTTGCTCTCCTTCACTGTGGTTCTGACCGAAGCCGGGCTGGGGCGGAGACTGGCGGGAAGGTCTCCCTGCTTACGCTCCCTCCTCGAGTCCCAGGCTGGGACTGTGTGCACCAGGGCCCAAGTGACTGCACACCACCTGCTGGACGCCAGCCTAGGCCAGGCACACACGGGCCTGTTCCAATAAAGAGCCACAGCAGGCTAGAAAGCAGACACTGAGACCCAGGGGCGGCTACACAATTTGCAAGACTTTAAGGTTAGGGAGTCCGTCGAGGCCCACGCCTTTCGCCGGCCACTGGCCCTTCCAAAGGTGCTGACCACTCAGCTTTGTACCAAGCTACCACAGCATTCTCAAAGTATCTTGAAGAAACTCTCTCCTCCATCAAATTCACACCCCATCTCCGCTGGCTGGAGAGCCGTGGCCTGAAATGACCCCAGAACAGACACGGTGACCGTCCTCTGTGGGAGCTTACACAGTGTTTCCGCGAGGGGCCACACTAGGCGCTGCCGCGCGCACTGTCCCACTCAATCCTCCAAACAGCTCCAGGAGGCAGCGGACACCAGCTCTGCTTCACCCAGGACAATTCCGATTCAGTGCGCAGACGCGACTTGTTCGAGACCGCACAGGGACAGGAGGCTGGGCTGGGGTTGGGTGTAAGTCCCGGAGAGTTAACAGCGGTCAGAGCCAGAAACAGGAAAGTCCTAAAAGGGGAGTAAAGATGGGGCTTGTCTTCCTCCTGGTGCTTCAGCCCTCTCCCTCCAGAACGCACCCTCGCCATCCCTCCTCCTTGCCGATGACAGGATCTGGGCCCCTGGGAACAGGGAGCCACCAGCCCTGAAATGGCATGTGCTGCCGCGGAGCTGTTACATGTCCCATGCTGAGTCTTCTTGTCTGCTGCGGGCTTCAAGACTGAGTCCCCTGCCCAAGGTACACCAAGGGCCAAGGCATCTTTCAAGCAGCACCCACGGTCACGAAGCACGGCCAGGGGACCTCCTCCGGGTGTGAGCAGGCAGGTGCTGTGGGGTGGTGGTAAAAGCTGCGCGTGGGAGCCACAAGGCCAAGCCCCTGCCCTGATTCCGCCTCTCGACCAAGTGACTTCCTCCTCTGAGTCCCAGTTCCCTCATCTGCTTTAACAAGAGCACGAGACACTTAAGGCCTGAGACTCTGTTAGGAGGGTCCTGCTCAAGCCTTCCTCCCTCCCTTCCTCCCTCACGCCCTCCCTGGACCAGACCACGGTCACCTCCCAGACTAAAGCACCGCCGCAGATAAAGGCACCTCTCTTCCCCACCCACCCTCACTGTTGCACTGGAGCCCACACGGAAGTCTATCCCGCGCTTCCCTATTTTATCGCCTATGTTTTGCATTCTTTCCTCTGCCGCTAACAAAGCCCTAAGCTGCATTGGCCGGTCCCCAGGGATAGAGGGAGAGGGGTCAGACCGGATGACCCCAAGCTCACCCTGTTCCAAGTATGGCGCCCAAACCGGGGCCGTTAGAAATGCAGACTCTCGGCTCTGCCAAGGCCTCTGGCGGGTAAGTCAGGTTTGGGAAACACTGCTCCCAACCTACCAGCTAGAAACCTCCCAAACTGAGGGCCTCTGCAGGACTCACTAAAACACAGTCCATCATGAACCAAGAGATTCACCTTCAGAATTCGCCTCAGCAGGACCCAAAATGCACATGCCCGGGGGGATTCCAGGCACAAGTCACCAGTGGACCTCTCAAGAGTCTCAAGGAAGTCCAGGCAGCTCTCCGAATTCGGACACCTGTCCTTGTCCCTTGGATTTGGACCTTCACTCTGCCCACCCCACAAACGGTGACTGCACACCTGCCACCATCAGATGCCAACGCTGATCAGACTGGCTGCCCACCGCCCCCTCCAGGGCCTACAGCCATGCTCGGAAAGTACCCTTCGTCGTGCTCTACCCCTGCCATTTCTTCAATTTGGAAACAAAAAGGGACCTTTCCAAAACAACATTTTCAGTTTTTTAATAAGCTCTGCCATTCCTTTAATGGTTTCAGATTATCTTAAATATTTATAAAAATCACTCTCAGCAGCACTTCTTTAAGCAACTCGATTATTTACATATCTATGAACAGGACGTTCAAGGCACAGATGGCAACTAGCAACCCTTCGAGGTGAGGGGGAATCGATGGGACGGCACGCAAACCTTGTGACCCCCCGCCAACCCTGGTGAAAGCATCTTCCACTCAGCGGAGCGCTGCATGGCAGGTGGTCAACAACTGGTCTAAAGAAGTGCACTTTGCCTTCAGGAGGCTCAAGGGCTGGTTCCCAAGGGGAACCCGCAAGAAGAAGTGCAGGAAGACTGCAGGGCCTGGGCGGGGACAGGAAGTGGGCAGACCAGGGAGAAACAGACTTTCGCTGAGCACCTATATGCTGTGCACTGAACTTCCCAAGTCTCTGCAGAGCTTCAGAGTTGATCCCAACAAACTCCCCGGGGGCTACCACCATTCCTCACTTGAAAGATAAAGACAGCCTTAAGGGAGGAAAGACTCTGGCCCAAGGTCACAGAGTTAAAGAGCCGCACAGCCAGGGTGTGAACCCCAGCAGCCCCAGCCCTAAACCTATACCCTTGGTGCCCCTAGAAATAGAAAAGCCTAAATCTGAAGCATCTTTGGCTACAGAGTTGTCTCTCTCACCAATTACCCAGACTCAAAGACTCAATTCCCAGAGTTCCACCAAGCCACAGGGGCTTCACCAACTTGAGAGCCTGCGGAAGTCAAGTCTTGCGAAAGCAGGAAGGAGGGGATGAGAACGAAGGTCACAGAAAACTTGGAATGAGTGTCACAGGCACACAGAGATGACACAGAAACAGGCCAAGTGCCCCTCTACCCTGAGCTATAGGTGAAAAGCAAGATGGCAGTGACAAAGTCCTACACAAGCCCTGGCCAAGTGTCGCCCACGGGAGGGGCCCTACCTGCACGTGACTGACTTCGCTCAGCAAGGTGGCTTTCAGCGAGACAGAATAACCCAGGGAAGCAGAGCTGGGGGCGCTCCAAGCTACACTCACACAGCTGCACCCGGGACACACACCCAGGACCTATGTACACACTTTACAGATGGGAAACGGCAGCTCCAGAGCTGGAGAAACATGGTCACACACATGCAAGCAGAGGGAGGGAAAACCAGCGTGAATGTGGATCTCACTCTTAGGAGTCCAGGGAGATAGAGAGGGTCAAGAATGCTCTGCCTCTTTAGAGACAAGAAAGAGGGTTCAGAGGCTGTGGTCAGCATTAGCTAGAGAGTGCTGATTACAAATCTGAGTTTTCACCAGCACAGCACTGTCTCAGATGGTTTTGCTGGAGGTAGCCAAGTCCCAGACTGCTGAGCCACATGGATGGTGGTCTCTTCAATCAAAAAGATGGCAGTAATGCCGAGTGTGAGGCCACAGCCGACCGTACCAGTGTCCCCCGGGAGTCCCTCCTCTGGGACGCTCCCTGGGTCCTGATGTAAGAGCATCAGCACGGCTCCCCGCGGGGAGGAGCCAGAAGACAATTTCAAGGTCACCACAGGCCAGCGCCCCGACCTTGAGATGCAGACAGGCCGCACCTCATCAGGGGCAAAGCCATCGCTCTTCTTCATGCTGTCAAAAAGCAGGAGCCACGTGGCCTCGGGCGCCAAGAGACACAAAGACCACCCACCACGGAGCAGACCCTCCAAGAACGAACATCAGCCCTGCAGGTCGGGCTCAGGGGAGAGCCTGGCATCTGCCCCTCACTGGCTGTGGGTCTTGGGCAAGTCCTAGACTCTCTCCAAGTCTAGGTAAAAGAGAATAATGTCTCTACCTACAGGCACCGTGGCCACTGCATGAGATCAAACGAATGTGCACATGCTCAAACTGCAGCTCCCTGCTGCCTCTTAAAATATCAGCAGCATTCAAGACACATCTCCTGCCCCCTGCTGCCTAAGGACTCAGGGTCTGCAGAAGGTTTCGGGAGTTCACAAAGGAGAGAGGGTGGCTGTCAGACAAGCAAAATCTCTCCAAGTGAAGAGCATAAATGCATCCTGAGCCCTGATCTGCAAGGCATTTCCCAGTACAGTACCACATTCTAACCTTCTTTACGCACACACACACACACACACACACACACACACAAACATACACACACAAGGCTGCCCCTCCTATGCAAAACCCCAAAGAGGATCTAGAGCACGCAAATGACAATATGGCTCTCCAGGAAGAGCGCACAGGCCGGCTGACCACTTCTGCAAGCCCGACCGCGGGAGAAAACCCACCTCTTCCCAGCTCCCTCCACAATCACAGGAAGCAGGGCCTGGGAAATCATCCCAGCTGGCAGCGTGGCAGCCGCCTTGGCCATCATCTGGCGGTGGCAATCAAGTCGATGCCTGCTTTTTATTCCCTAGGAGTGCGATCTTCCAAGAACGGGGAGAGGGTGCTCAGAGTCAGAGTAAAGCTCCTTCCTCACCAGTCAGTACTTCCCCTGGGGGAGCTTCCTCCGGAGGGAGGGTGGAGCCCACCGAACCCAGGTGGTGAAACGTGGCTTTCTGGGGACTTGGGATGCCGGCTGCAGGGCAGGGAAACCGAGATGGCAGCGCACTGGCTCGCTTCTCCAGATTCACCAGCAGCGCGTTCATGTCACAGCCGGGACGGCGGGGCGGGGTGGGGGGGAGGCAGCTCCCTGGCTGCACAGATCCTAGACTAAGTCCTGCACTTAGTCCTGGACTAAGCAGGACCCTCGTGTCCCTGCGCCCCCTCCGGGCCAGAGAACCCATGCTCGTTTCCTCCAGGGCTAAGCCCCAGCAGCCCATTTCACAGACGCAGCCTAAGACTCACAGAAGGTTTGCGCTGGACCAAAGCCACAAAGCTGGTAAGGGGCAGGACCAAGAATCAAAGCCCGAAGCAAAGTCCATGTGACCCTCCCCTGCAGACCTCCTTTCCGTGCCCGCCGTCCCCACCCCTCCACTGCAGCAGCAGGCTGGGGATCAGACACCTCACCCCAGGGGGCCTTGGCACGGTAAAAGTCCTGGTTCCTCTTTCTTCTCACGGCGACAGAGGACACACAGGCTCCTTCCAGGCCCTCAGTGTGTGCTCGGAGCTCCCAGACAGCTCTGCAGCCGCAGGCAAGGGCACCCACCCAGTAACACTCAACTTCCATTAAAAAAAAAAAAATACAAAACCGTCTGTAATCCCAGCGCTTGGGAGGCTGAGGCAGAAGGATCACTGCGAGTTCGAGGCCAGCCTGGGCTACACAGCTCAAGGCCAGTCTGAACTACAGAGCGAGCCCCTGCCTCCAAAAAGAAGGGGCTGATGAGACTGTGAAGGGCAGGGAGGAAGTGCTCTTTAAACACAGGCTGGTGGCGGCCGCCCCAGGAGGAAGTCCCGCGGCCCGGGGAGGCTGTGCTCACCCCCCAGTTCTAGGCTCGCAGCGCCCGGCCTCCCAGCCTCGCCCGGAGTTGCGGGGGGCAGCGCGCGGCTCGGCGCGGGGTCACCTGGCTGCAGGGCGTCCGGCCCGCG
>NW_004955461.1:4786577-4859955 GCF_000276665.1 Chinchilla lanigera
GCCCGAGCCGGAGCACGCGCGTCCGGAACGCGCCGAGCGCCGGCCTGCGCAGGCCCCGCCGTACCTGGGCGCCCGCGCGAATCAAGTGCAGAGATGCTGAGCCGGGAGGAGGGTAACGGGGTGCGGGGCGAGGACTTGTGATCCGGCATGAAGTTCTCAGATGCGGAGCCCCGCGCTCGGGGCCCTGGTGCTGAGCGTGCCCTGCACGAGGCTGAAGATCGCGTTTTAGCGCCGCGTAACGGGACCTGCTCAGGAAGCATCTTTGCTCTGCCCTGCGCCCAGCCCTGGAGCCCGGCCCATGCTGATCCTAAGTGCAGCCAGATTTGTCAGGAACACAGACGGTGCTCTCTGAAATACGTCTCCTGGGTGGCACCAGGAGGGTTCCCGCAGACCCTCTGCTCCCCCTCCGCTCTAGCTGTGCCTGAGCAGCACTGGATCGTGGTCCTTGCCTTCCTTGTCTAGAGACAGGGGTTGGGGCGCGGAGATGACAGACGTCCAGGGGACCCTCAAGGGGCTCCCGGCCCCCAGGGTGACAGGTGCCCCCTGAGACGCTGACTGTACCGAAGCAGCGAGATGGTGTCCTGAAGCTCAGCACAGGCAAAGGTGTGAGCTGCACGCGGAGGGGAGCACACTGAAGGCAGCGGGGAAGGAGGAGCCTGGAAAACCATCCCCAGAAGTTCTGGGAGGCGCCTGGGCAAAGTGAAATCCAGGCCAAGGTCAAGGCCAGCAAGTTCAGACCCTCCTGACCATCTGCCCGCTGCGTGGCCCTGCCAGAGCGTTAGTGTTCCCACCCCTAAAAGAGGGAACCAGTGCCTGCTTTGCCCTAGAGTGGGAAGTAGGTTCAGACGGCTGGCTCGCTAAGATAACTTGAGGAGAAGCCATGGGAAGAGGGTTCAGATTGGACAACGCTGAGCCACTTCGGGAAAGGCATTAATAATCCTGAACACAATCCAAGTGCTCACCAGGTGCCAAACACTGTGCCCACCTCACGCAACTCTCAAAACTGCCCTTTGAAGCTTAGCATGAGTCCCTGGGGCTGGGAGAGTAGAGGAATCCACCTGAGGTCATGTAGACTGGGTGGAGGCAGAGCTGGACATGAACTCAGTTGTCTGACTGCAGGGCCCAGGGGCTCGCCCGTTCCAAGCGGTGGTGTTTTCACCCGTGTAATGGAATGAGCAGCTGTTGCTTTGCTCGGTTATGGTGAGGCTCAAATGAAATGGTGCGTGGGCAGCACTCATAGTACCCAGGAGAGAGCTAACTATCACCTTCCTTGCTATCACTGGCATAATCATTGTGGAGCACAGAGCAAAGGAATTCCCCAGCAAGCCTGGGATCTGCGGTTTAAATGGAACGCTGAGGGAAGGGGGAATAGCTGAAGGGTGGGGGTCCTGGTGGCGCTAAGCCGCACTGTGCCGCGTTCAGATGCTGATCCGACTTCTCCTCTGTAAGTGCCTCTCGGACAGCACTGTCTTCATCCATGGACAAAGTGAGGCCGAGCATGAACTCGGCTCCCTCCATCAGCGCCTGATCGGTTTGCTAAAGCGGGAAACTCTGGCAACCCTGACAGGACCTGTTCTATTTTATGGAGCATCACCTATGACAACAGAAGATGTCATTCCCTGGGGCATGCTGTTTTTGGAGTCAGGAAGGCCTGCCTGCTCTTCCTGCTGTGCAACCCTCAGCACGTCATTTAACTTCTGACCCTTTAATTTCCTCATCTGTAAAATGGGAATTAGAACATTATCTTCTGGAGTTGAGAGGACTATGCAAGGCCATGAATTATTAGTGGTCCATTAACCGTGTGTTTTTGTTTCAGTGTTAGAACCTGAATCTCACATGGCACAAGTGGTCCTCACATCTTTCAAGCAAAAACTGCAATTTCCTTGATATGAGCAAAAGCCCGGTAAAAATTCACCTCTAAAATGCTTTTCCCTTGTGAAATGAAAGGAAAATACTCAAAAGTAAAGGGCAACTGGGATGTGGGAAAAGAGAAGTGAAAGAAGGGGAAATTATGTAAGTATGTATATTCAGGATAGCTAACATAGTTGTACTACTGACTTCTATTGCTCTACAGAAAGGAACAGTTAATGATTATTTGTTTGATCAATCTTGTATGTCTCTAATTGTTTTCCTAAGAAACCACTTTGAAGATATCAGTAAGTAATACAACAACCATGCTTAATTTCCTACAACTTTGTATGTAACTCTGTTTTGTTTGTATTCTTCTTATGCTGTTTTGTAAATGGATGTCTGTCTGTTAATATGTTTTCCTTCTTTTATTTTTTAAAATAAAAAAAAATAAAATAAAATGCTTTTCCCTGCTGACCATCATAGCAATGAGTGCTGTTATGTGTGGAAGGTAAGAGAGGTAGAAGACGAGTGAGTGTGTCCTTCTGGGGAGTGTTTTGCAGCTCAGCAGACCCCCACATCCCTTCACAATGACAGCAAGCTCTGGGACAGCCTAGCTGCCCTCCAGCCTCTGCACCCCAGCCACTCAGGACCCAGACCTGGCCCAAGCCAGCAGGGGATGCCCTCCCCAGTGGCAGCGTGGCCGTGCAGAAGGTGCCAGCAATGGCTCAGCTGACCGTCAGGCTGGGGGTTGCTGAATGAGGCAGAATGATTTGCCCTGATGGGGAGGCAGCCTCAAGCCAGAGGGGTCCTCACTGAGATACAAAGCACCCAGGGCTTCCAAACCGTGAGTGAGTGATTTCCAGCCTGGAAGTGGGGAGATTGGGGAGTAGTACTTAATGGGGTACACGGTTTCCTTTGGGGGAAACAAAAATATTTAGGAATTAAGCCGGGTGTGGTAGTGAACACTTACGATCACAGCGCTAGGAGGCTGAGGCAGGAGGGTCACAAGTTCGAAGGCTGGGCAACTTAGCAAGATGCAAATATTACCCTGATACCAAAACTAGAGAAGGACCCAACTAAGAAAGAGAACTACAGGCCAATCTCCCTAATGAACATAGATGCAAAAATCCTCAGTAAGATACTGGCAAACAGAATGAAGCAAATCATCAAGAAGATGACACTCCATGACCAAGTGGGATTCATCCCAAGAATGCAGGGATGGTTCAACACATGTAAATCAATAAATTTAACATGATATTCACAGAATCAAGGACAAAAATCATGATCATCTCAATAGCTGCAAAGCTTTTGACAAAGTCCAACACCCTTTCATGATAAAAGCCCTACAGAAAATCGGAATAGATAGTCTTTATATTCATGTGATGAAAGCCATCTATGACAAACTCACAGCCAACATCATACTAAATGGACAAAAACTGAAAGCTTTCACTCTGATGTCAAGAGCAAGGCAAGGATGTCCACTGTCTCCACTCTTATTCCACATAATCCTGGAGACTTCAGCCAGAGCAATCAGACAAGAGAAAGAAATAAGAGGAATAAGAATAGGAAAGGAAGAAGTTAAATTATCATTATTTGCAGATGACATGATAGTCTACACAGAAGACCCCCAAAACTCCACTAAAAAACTGCTAGATTTAATAAGCCAGTTCAGTAGCGTAGCTGGAGGAAAAGTCAACACTCAAAAATCTGCACACTGTGGCTTATTTCCTCAGCCTTCCTGCTTCCCTGTACACAAACTCACTGACAGAGAAATTAGGGAAACAACACCTTTCATAATAGCATCCAGAAAAATGAAATACCTAGGAATCAGCCCAACACAGGATGTAAAAAACCTCTACACTAAAAACTAAAGTGCTCTGAAAAAGGAAATTGAAGAAAATAGAAAAGATGTCCCTTGCTGTTAGGGTAGGAAGAACCAATACAGTGAAAATGGGCATACTTCCAAAACTGTTATACAGATTTAATGCAATTCCATTAAAATTCCAGCAGCATATCTCACAGAATTAGAGAAAACAACCCTGAAATTCATTTGGAACCAATCATTGACAATAAGTACTAAACACCTTTCACTGGAGGAAAGATAGCCTCTCTCATAGATGGTGCTGGAAAACCTGGCTCTAAGCATGCCGAACATTAAAATTGGACCCATATCTTTCCCCATGCACTAAATTAAATTTGAAATGGAGCAAAAATCTAAATATTAAAACAGAAACATTAAATCCACTGGAAGATAGAATAGGTAAAACCCTTGAAGACATTGTGTAGGCAAAGACTTTATGAATAAAACCCCAATCTCACAAGACTATCACAAAGAATCAACAACTGGGATCTCATCTTATTAAAAAGCTTTTTTGCACAGCAAGAGAAACCACCCACAGAGTAAAGAGGCAACCCATAGCGTGGGGGGAAAACGTGTGCCAGCTGCTCCTCAGACAAAGCATTACTATCAAGAACATATAAAGAACTCAAAGATACCAGACCTCCCAAATTTAAAGACCCAATCCAAACATGGGCATCTGAGAGGAACACACACTTCTCAGGTGAAGAAATACAAACGGCAAATAAATATATGAAAAAGGTTCAACATCACTGGTCATTCGAGAGATGCAAATTAAAACAGCACTGAGATTTCACCTCACTCCAGAAGGAATGGTTATCATTAAGAAATCAACCCATAACAAATGCTGGCAGGCCTTGGGCAAAAACGAACCTTTTTCCACTGTCGATGGGAATGTGGACTGGGGCAACCACTGGGGACTGGAAATCAGTGTGGAATTTCTTCAAAACTAGATTTGGAGGTCCCACTTGACCCAGCTATTCCCCTTCTGAATATCTTCCTAGAAGAATTAAAAACATCATAGCACAGTGATATATATGTGCACCCATGTTTACAGCAGCAGAATTTGTAAAAGCTAAATCTTGGAAACAACCCAAATGCACATCAACCAAGGAATGGATAAAAAAGATGTGGTCTTTTTATACAGTGGAGTACTACTTAGCCATAAAGAAGGATAAACTGAAGACTTTAGTAGTTAAAGGGATACAACTTAAGACCATACTCAGAAGTGAAATAAACCAGATGCACATGTGCAATCTTCCTATTGTCTCCCTAGAGTGAGAAGCTGAAAGAGTAAATAAGATCCAAAATGTACAATAGATATGGTGAAATGGGAAGAAACTATTCAAAAGGAAAGAGAAACTGGGATGGGGGAAAGGAGAAAAGAAGGAAGGGAAAAGCAAAAAAATATATATACAAGATAGCTAAGATAGTTATACTACTAAGTTCTCTTCATTCATTGCAAAGAAAGGTTTGTGCTAACATTGTTTGGACAATGAAATGCTGTTATCTTGTACTCTGAGTAACTAATTCAAAGATAACACTACGCAATGTGTTCACCATTGTTACCCTCCTATTACCTTGTTTTGGAATGTTTTTCTTTTTTTTCCCTTTCAATAACTAGCAAGTAGAACCTCTACTATATTGCAGTATTTCTATATTTCTGTATTGCAGTATTTGCATAGCAGGCTGAGGAAATAAGGCAGAATGTGCGGATCATAGTAATCGGGTGCGGAGACCATCTGGGAGCTGTCTCTGCAAAGGACCCTTTTATAAGTGAAAGAAGTTTGAATGGAACAATGCAGTTTGGGTATTATTACTTTTATTTATATAAATTAATATGTTTGTGTTTCTAGGAAAAAAGAAAAAAAGAGTAACACCGCTCAGAGAGGACAGTTGATTTAGAGACCACTCAGATCCTGGCCTTGGTCCTCATTAGCCGCAGGGAGGAAGAATTTCACTGGCTTCTTCCTGCCTGCTGGTCCATTCACACCGGGAGCCCAGGCGCATCCAGCCCATGGCAGGGCGACTCGAGAAGCCCCTGTGCGCAGTGCAGTACCTCCCAGCTGCAGACACCGCCTCTCTCGCAGGCACCGGGCCATCTGCACCAGGAACGCGGTATGTGCCAGGTCGCAGTGGTGTGGCTGAGGCACCTGGTGCTACTCCACGCCCTCTCAGCTCCTCAAGGTCTCTGGGGACCTGAGGGGAGAGAAGAGGATGCAGGGCGTGTCCTGGCGTGCTGGAAAGTGACAGCTAAGCAGGCATGGTGGCCGTGATGACAGCACTCTGGGAGTCCGGCACACCAGCCAGGGAAGTTCAAGCCCAACCTGGCAGCTAAGAGACTTAGCAAGGCCCTGTCTCAAAACTAAAGTAAAAAAATAAAGAAAGAGCTGAGGATGTAGCTCAGGGAAAAGGCCCTGAGTTCAAGTCCTGGTACCACCACCAGCAGCACACGGAAGCTAACAAACAAGCAACCTCAAACTGACCGCTGCCATGACGTGTAAGAGAGCCACTGCCACTTAGCTCACTTCCTGGGCAGGGGTGGGAAGGTGGGGCCAGCCTGCTCGCTTTGCCAGGGGCCTCATTCCCCAGGAAAAGGGCCACACATGATTTGTTCTGGAGACATCCCTGCTAAACAGTTAGGTAGAGAGGAACTGTGCAAATGGGTGACACTTGTCATCCGAATGAACTCGTGTTTGGAAGGTAGTTTGTTCCTGCCAAGGTGTTGCTGGAATCCTGTGAAATATCAGATAAGCCTACAAGATAGGCACAGAGCTGCCCCCCTCAGTCACAGTGAAACAAATCTACTTTCCAAACTTATTTATTTATTTATAATTTTTTGCAGGGCTGGGGGTCAAACCCAAGGCCTCAAGCGTGCTACCCAGGCGCTCTGCCGCTGAGCTATTATACCTCGGCCCTCTGGAGTCAGAATGGGAACCCAGGTTTGCCCAATACGCAGCCCGGTTTCTTTCCGCTTTGCCAGGCTGTCTCTTGATGAGGGCGAATAAGGCTTAGCAGATGGGAAGGATTTGCGGCTGGGTGAAGTTAGAAAAAACCCAACCGAGCTTCTGTGTCTTGTGTTCTGAGCTCTGCTGGTGCCACACCCTTCACACGGGCATGGGTGACTCTCGAAAAGTGGGTTTCCAGGGAAGACCAGGTCAGGAAGGACAGTTCCTCTGCTCAAGGTCATACAGCTGTGAAGGAGGTGAACTGGGATCAAAACATAGATGTAAACTGGCTTAATTATTGCTTTTAGTGAATGTAGTCCCAATACAGTAGAACTGAAACGCTGTACACCGATGACACTGAATAGCGATGGAGCTCGGTCCTTGGGAAGGGAATGGACCTATCCACACAGCTTTCCCCATGGTGTTGTTATAGCAGGGCTCTGGCCAGGCAGCTGCATTCCGCAGTGCGCTCATGTGCAGCACCAGCGTTGGGTTGGAAGGTTTCCAAGGTCCTGTCCAGCTCCGGCATTGCCTGAATTTCCCAGGGTATCGGAGTCAGACACCCTCAGGGAAGGCAAGGGGCACACACGAGGGAGGGGTCCCCCGGCGCAGCACCAGGGAGCAGTGGGGCCTTGGCAGTCACCTCAGCCCCTTTGCCAAGCCCAGCCCCTGTCTGGTGCCCACCGAGGAACCTGTCTCCGAAGGACAGCCTATATATGGGTGGCCTCGGTGTCACCCTGGCACTGCCAGAGAAGACAAGCCACTGACTCGGAACCTCGGGTGTGGCCGGCATTCTGGGTTGAAACGATTGTTTGTGCACTGATAGAATAGGTATGAAATACTATTTTACATGCTTTAAAACTTTGCACACACGGTAGCTTTGTGCCTGTCCTTCTGTGGGGCTTGTTGTTCATAGCTTTGGTGACACTTTTGGGGATGTCTTATGTTAATGTGTGACTTCTTTCCACTTCGCCTCGCTGCTGTGATCCTCACCAGGACGGCACCGCCCCATACTCTCCGCCTGCCTTTCTCCATCCTCTCCTCACCATCCCCGTTCTTGCTACCGGACAGAAGCCTGCATGCCTGGTGCTCTTTGCTTCCACCCTGGGAGGAAGTCCCTGCTGCCTGCCCGAGGATGGGACGCTGTGGTCCCTGAGGACCTGTCTGCCTGTGCCGTGGCTGTCTGGCTCCTGATCCTCGCCTGTCCATGCTCCTTTTGCCTGGGATGCTGGTTCGTCAGCTCAGCACTTGTACATTGCAGTGGATTCCACAGCTGCTATCTCTCGTGATTTTACCCAGCAGTCCCGCCACAGATACAGCAGGGCTATTCTCTGGCATTTGCACATAAAGAAACTGAATGAGGGGCTGGGGATTTAGCTCAGCAGCACAGCGCCTGCCTGGCAAGTGTAACGTCGTGAGTTCGAATCCCGGTACCAGAAAAAAAACCTCAAAAAACAAAACAAAAAAAGAAACTGAATGACAGAATGCTCAAATAACTTGTGGAAGGTCACAGAGTGTGTGACAAATTTAGGGCCAATGTCTGGCTCTCCATGCTCTCAAAATCCTGTGTTCTTTTGAAAATGTTTATTATGAAATTAATTGCATTCAATGCTTACAACAGCGCTTTGGGGTATTGTTATTATTTCTCCCATTTTGCAGATAGGAAAATTAGGTTTACCTACAATAACCAGAGCCACTTAGATCAGAATCCCCTCAAATACATGTCAAATTGACAGATTCCAGCCAGCAAGGTGGCACATGCCTATAATCCCAGCGCTGAGGGAGACTGAGGCAGGAGAATCACTAGTTTTAGCCTGACCTGGACAACTTAGTGACTTAGTGAAAAATCTGTCTCAGAAAACAAAATAAGAAAAGGGCTGGAGATGTAGGTTAGTGCAAAGACTCTGGATTCAATCCCCAGCACCAAAAATAAAATAAAATAAAAACAAAAACAAAAACCCTCCCTGATATGTCCCCTATAGTCTTGTTTGCTGGGTCTGCGCAGGCCCCAGAATCCACCTTGAATGAGCAACGTTGTAGAGTGATTCTGACCCACAATCAAGTTTGAGATCCCAGGCCCTACTGTAAGCCCTGCAGCAGGATGTTCCCACAGGGTCAGGCAAAGTCACCTGCTGCGGCCGTGCCCTCTGAGGTGGGCCCACCACAGTGGCTGAGACAGAACGCTGGCTGAGCTGAGAAAGCTGCACACAGCCGCGCTGGCCGTGCAGCTCTTGAGCCTCAGCTCTGAGCACAGGGTGCCACGGGGCCTCGGGAGTGAAGCCAGGCAGTTGCAAGACTGCGCTTCAGCTGGATGACTTCTTGCAGCCCGGCGCTCCTGGCCTGGTGACAGTGCCTTGGGCAGGTGCAAATGAGTGACGCTGGTGGGGCGTTTCCCTAAGCACCTGGCTAAATTCACTACCTACGTGACATTAGTCCCGGGGTCTCAGTGACACGCAAGGGCTCACAGCAGGCAAGCGGATGCCGTGTCTGTGCCCTTAGCCTCCACTGAACGTGGCCTTCTGCTAGAAGTCATTTTTCAGATGTTATCTTTGTGTACCCAGCATACTGTCTGCAACTCAATGCTGAATAAATGACTTCAGTGAGTTGCACAGAATTTTGTAGGACCATTGAAATAAACTGAAGCATAGCCTACAAGCTATAATAAACAAAATGGAAAGAGTTTTTAGGACGAGCGCATATATTTATCTCTTTTTTTATTAATTAAGTTTATTGGTACACTTTAAATATACATAGCGACCACATTCATCATAGGGAATTGTACCTGTACGTGTTATATCTTGATTCTTTTTTTCCCATTCTCCCTCCCCCTTCAACCCCTCTTCCCCTCCTTATTTACAAAAGTTTTGTTCCCATTTTCTCCTTCTTTTCTCATTGTTTTCTTTTCCCTTCCTTCCTTTCCCTTCCCCCTCTTCTCAGTTCCCCTTCTCATTTGAAAGTTTTCTTCCTATTTCACAATATCTATTACACATTTTGGTCCTTATTGACACTTTCAGTTCCTCACAGCAGAGAAGCAATGCAGAATTTACACATGTCTGATTTTCACTTAGGAACATGGTCTCCAGGCTCCACTTACCTAGAAATGTCTCGTTTCTCCTTCTTTATGGCAAAGTAGTACTCTATCACATTAAAAAAAAAAAAACACCCTACATTTTCTTTACCCGTTCATCAGTTGATGGGCATTTTGGCTGTGTCCAAGATTTGGCTATTACAATCTGTGCTGCCATAACCATGGGTATGCATACATCACTGTGGTATGATGTTTTTAATTTTGGGGGGAAGATTCCAAGATGGTAATAGCTGGGTCAATTGGAACCTTTAGTCCTAGTTTTTTGAGGAATCTCCACACTGATTTCCACAGTGGTTGCACCAGTCTACACTCTCACCAACAGTGGAGAAGGGCTCCTTTTTTCCCTGCCAGCATTTGTTATTGATTTCTTGATGCTTTAAGGGGTGAGATGGCATCTCAGTGTTGTTTTAATTTGCATTTCTCAAATTACCAGTGACGTTGAACATTTTTTTCATATATTTATGTGCTGTATCTACAAAATCCAACACTTGTTCATGATAAAAACCCCACAGAAAATTGGAATAGATGGTCTTTATCTCAATCTGATAAAAACCATCTATGACAAATCAATAGCCAACATCATACTAAATGGCAAAAAAACTGAGAGCTTTCACTGTAAAATCAGGAACAAGACAAGGATGTTCACTACTACCACTTTTATTCAATATAGTTCTGGAAACACTAGCTAGGGCAATTAGACAAGAGAAAAAAATAAAAGGAATAAGGACAGGAAAGGAAGAAGTTAAATTATCATTATTTGAAGATGACATGATACTCTACATAAAAGTCCCCCAAAACTCCATCAAAATACTTCTAGATTTAATATCCAAAATCAGTAGCATAGCTGGATACAAAGTCAACACTCAAAAATCAATAGCCTTCCTTTATATGAATAACAAACTCAATGAGAGAGAAATTAGACAAATAGCATCTTTCACAAAAAATGAAATACCTAGGAATCAATTTAATGAAGGATGTAAAAGGTCTCCACACTGAAAACAACAGTATTCTGAAAAAGGAGACTGAAGGGGGGGTATCAGAAAATGGAATAACATCCCTTGCTTTTGGGTTGGAAGGCCCATATGGTAAAAATGGCCATGCTTGCAAAACTGTTATACATATTTAGTGCAATTCTGATCAAAATTCCAACAGCATATCTCACAGAATTAGAGAAAACAATCCTCAAATTGATTTGGAACCAGAAGAGACCTAGACTAACAAAGGCAATTCTGAGCAACAAAGGCAAGGCAGGGGGCATCACAGTCTCTCACTTGAAATTATATTACAAAGCTACTGTGATTAAAAAGAGCATGGTACTAGCAAAACAAAACAAACAAACAACACCAGACCTGAGGATCACTGGAACAGATCAGAAGATGTAGAAACAACTTCAGACACGCTCAGCCACCTTATCTTTGACCACAGGTGCTAAAAACCTTTCAGTGGAGGAAAGATGCCTCTCTAATAAGTTGTGCTAGAAAAACCGGCTCTGTACATGACAAAGATTAAAACTGGATCCATATCTTTCCCCATGCACTAAACTAAAATCAAAATGGATCAAAGATCTAAATGTTAAAACAAAAACACTATATCTGCTGGAAGATTTAGGCAGAACTCTTAAAGATACTGGTGTAGGCAGAGACTTTATGAACAAAATCCTGATCACACAAGAAATATCACAAAGAATCAACGACTGGGATCTCATTTTATTTGTGTGGGTTTTTTGTTTGTTTGTTTTTTTGGTTTTTTTGGTTTTTTTTTTTTTTTTGGTACCAGGAATTGAACTCAGGACCTTGCACTTGCCAGGCAGGCACATGTGCCACTGAGCTATATCCCCAGCTCTGGGATCTCATCTTATTAAAAAGCTTTTGCACAGCAAGAAAAATCACCAACAGAGTGAGGAGACAACACACAGCGTGGGTGAAAAATGTTTGCCAGGTGGTCCTTAGACTAAGGACTACTATCTAGAATATATAAAGAACTCAAAAAAATCAGACCTCACAAATTTAAAGATCCAATCCAAAAATGGGCATCTGAAATGAATACTTTTTTATCTCTTTTTGCTTGAAATCTATTGGATTTATTTATTTATTTATTTATTTATTTATTTATTTATTTATTGTCTTTTTGAGACAGGGTCTCGCGATGCAGTTCAGGCTGGCCTTGAGCTCACTTTGTAACCCTGGCTGGTCTCAAACTTGCAATGATCATCTTGCCTCAGCCTCTCGAGTGCTGGGATTACAGGCATGTGCCACCACACCCGGCTAATCTATTGGTTTTAGAAACATGCGTGTGCGCGCGCACACACACACACACACACACACACACACACACAGAGCTTCTAGTGGGAAGCATCTAGCTGTTTAGAATCTTTAGAATTTGCTTGCTGGTTAGCAGTTTTGGAGACAGGATCTGCCACTTCACTCCCTAAATTCTCTATGCCTCAGCTTACTCATCAGCAAAATAGGGGTAATCATCATAATCCCCTCTCAAGCACACAATGACTGTTCCAGGACAGAACGGCAGCCCGAGGGCTGAGGGCAGGACGTGGCACAGAAGGTGTTACTGATATCTGTAACTGTTCCTCTTCTTTTGCACTTACAGTCTGGGTTTGTAAGTCATTCTTCTTGCCCTCCTGCAGAAGGAAAAGCCCCCTGCGGGAGTCTGAAAAACAGTCTGTGGCAGCAGTTCTGGTTATATAAACCAGTGGAAGCCTGGACATGCTGGTACACACCAGTAACCCCAGCTACTTAGGAGGCTGAGGCAGGAGGATGGAAAGTTCAAAGCCAGCCCAGGCAGTATAACAAAATTTCACCTCTAAATAAATAAATATGTACAGAATAAGACCTGGTACAGGGTAAATTTAAAAGGTACAGTTAAGCCCCCCAAATTAATCCCATATATGTTTGTGTAATTTATATTGGTCTGACACATACTCTGCACATTCCAAAATATTATAGCCTTCTCATTTCCACTTGTGATTATAGGTTACTTAATGTTGCCATCAGCCAGGTGTGGTGGTGCACACCTGCTATCCCAGCACTCAAGAGGCTGAGGCAGGAGGATCCCTGCAAGTTTGAGACTGACCAGGGCTACAGAGTGAATTTAAGTCTAGCCTGAATTATGACACTTTTTTTGGCGGGTACTAGGGATCGAACTCAGGACCTTGCAATTTCCTGGGCATTTGCTTGTGCCGCTGAGCTATATCCCCTGAATTATGTAGTAAGACCCAGGCTCAAAAACAAAACACAACAAGAAAACCCAAGAAAAATGAAAGTGACCATCAAACTATTCCTTCATCACTGGCCTCACTGGGTGATTGGAAGGGGGCCCCTACCAAATAGCTAATAAAAAGACCCCGCGACCATGTGGGGCTCTAGAGTTGACAGGGGTCAGATTTTCACACAGATTTTACACAGATTTTCTTTAATCCTCAAGCTTTCTGTCCTCTTGAACAAGGCAGGTACTATTGCTGGCGCTGGGCAGGGAATACAGTGGAGGCCCGGAGAGTCCTGCTCCTCTCTGCAGGCCTAGCGGAAGCTGGCCATGACCTCGCTATGGACCCTGGGCCGGGAAGAGAACTGGTTCTGGTGCTGCGGTTCACCCTTGGGTATCAGTGCATCCCTGGGCTCTGCGCTGCTGGGACAGACCAGGGATGGCTTCCTCCTCACAGTGCTGGAGCCCAAGGAGGCCGAGGAGCTGCTTGGGGACAGGAATTCGCAGTTGTGGCAGAGGGCAGGATTCGGAAAAGCCGCTTTCATGGTGCCCTGAAGGTCTTCTGAGGGAAGGGGAAAGCACGGCATTGTTATGACTTGAATTCACATGGCTACAACAGAACTTTTTATTTTTTATTTTTTTTTATTTTTTAATCTAGCAAAGTTCATTTTGAAGTTTGTGAAAAGCGGGTTTGGTGGCACATACCTCTAATCCCAGCACTCTGGGAGGCTGAGTCAGAAGAATCACAAGTTCCAGCCCAGACTGAACAATTTAGGGACTTTAAAATAAAATAAAATAAAATAAAATAAAATAAAATAAAATAAAATAAAAAGGGCTGAGGGTTACGCTCAGTGTGAAGGTACTAGGTTCAATTCCCTGTACCTCAAAACATTTGTTGAAGAATGGAAGCGTCGGAGTGAGGGGCACCCATCACCCTTGGATCATCCTTTAGACTTTCTCCACGCTGGGCTGACATGGGGACAGGGCGGGCCCCGCGGCGCCTGGGGAAGCCGTGCAGGAGGAACTCAGGGTCCTCTCAGGCTGTTGCCTTGTGCCAGCGTCCTTGGGCCGACCTGTCACCTGCCCAGCAAGCTCGGGCGGAACTTTGGAGGAAGGAAACAGTAGGCAAAGCCGAGCAACATCGAGCAAGCGGAGAGGATGAGGCTGGGTACCCCGTGAAGGACGGCAAGGCTGCGCTGGCGACAGCATCCGGTCTGGTTGTCTCTCTCTTTCTTCTTTCTTTCTTTCTTTCTTCCTTTCTTTCTTTCTTTCTTTCTTTCTTTCTTTCTTTCTTTCTTTCTTTCTTTCTTTCTCTTTCTTCTTTCTTTCCTTTCTTTCTTTCTTTCTTTCCTTTCCTTTCCCTTTCTTTCTTTCTTTCCTTTCCTTTCCCTTTCTTTCTTTCTTTCTTTCTTTCTTTCTTTCTTTCTTTCTTTCTTTCTTTCTTTCTTTCTTTCTTTCTTTTTTCTTCTTTCTTTTTCTTTCCTTCCTTCCTCCCTCCCTCCTTCCCCCCCTTCCTTCCTTCCTTCCTTCCACTGTGAGCATCTCAGCACCATGGTGGAGAGAGCACCTCCTTGTTCAGATTGCTCCTCCTTCCTGGAAGGCTCTTCCCTGTTTTTTGTTTGGCTGTGGTTTTGGTTTGCGTTGCAGTACTGCGGACTGAACCAGGGCCTTTCCTCTGAGCTATATCCCCAGTCCATTTTTTTATTTGGAGACAGGGTCTCCCTAAATTACTAAGTTGCCCAGTGTGGGCTTGAACTTGTGACCCTCCTGCCTCAGCTCCCAGGTGCTGGGGTCACAGGGGTGTGCCACTGGGCCCACGTACTACCGTCCACGTCCAAATGATCACACCAGTTCCCTGCGGTGACTACATTCATTGTGAGTTGTAGACATAGACCAGTAGGAGTACTCACAGAATGGTTTACTTAGGGGAAGCATGAAGTCGGGCCTCAGCGTGTGGTTTTTCAAATCCTTTTGGATGCTGTTCTCGTATGGGATGTGTGGAGGGGGACAGGTGTTCCCCTCTTTCTCTGTGACAGCTGCAGCGTTGCGGTGCCAGGATGCGCTGGACCCGTCAGCCCCAGTCCCTGCCCCAGGGCCAGCTTGTGCCCCGAGACGCCCTGGGCGGACTGAGTGCGTGTGTTCTGGCTGTTCCGTGTTGTTGTGGCTGCATCTTATTTTATTGGGTGGGTAGAGCACAAGTAACCACTGATACAGAATTCTTTTCTTTTTTTTCTGGAATTCTTAAAGAACAGCAGAATGTAAATGTTTTTCCTTAGGAAAAATCCCCGAGTTGCAGTTCTGGTCAGAGTATTAATATTTTTTGTCCCTCTTAAGTACTGCCAAAAAGGTTACATATTATTGTTTAGAAGGCCCCTCCTTGAAGTGGCTTAATTTAAATAGCATGTGTGTTTGTCATGGGTCTGAGTCTCCACAAGGCAAGGCTGTGCTGATTTTCTTTTCTTTCCTTTTCTTTTCTATTCTTTTCTTTTCTCCCCTCCCTCCCACTTCTTTCTCTTTTTTTTTTTTTTTTTTGTGGTACTGGGGATTGAAACCAGGAACTCTGCATTGAGCTACATGTTAGGACCTTTATGTTTATTATTTTTTTAATTTAGAGACTTACTGAGGTGCTAAATTGCACAGACTGGGCTTGCACTTGGGATCCTCCTGCCTCAGCTTCCCAGAGTAATGGGATTCTCCTCCCCCTTCCAGTTGGGTGCAGGCCTGAGCAGAATTACATCTGTCCCAGTGGCAAATGGATTAGATCTGGAGAGCAGAGGCTGTTTCTGAGTGTCACCTGCGGGCCGTGTCCCCTCCTCAGGTCACTCTCGTGACCGTGGGGCGGGCCCTCTGTGGAGGTGGGAGTAGAGGACCGGCTGAGTGCTCCTTCCTTCAGGGTGGCGATGGGCAGGCCCAGAGAGGGCTGGAGGGAGGCCGGGGCCAGGACAGCAGCATCTCTCTGGCAAGGACGCTAAAGCCACTGAGAGCGGCCTGTCCAGCCTGCAGGGCTCCGAGAGGCCCGGACTCCGGCCCAGGCCATTTCCAGCTGGGCCGTTCTTTCTGCTTTCATAGCCTGCTGTTCTGGTTAAAAAGCTGAACTGCAAATGTTACTTTTCAGAGGACAGTCGCTGGCCACCCAGGTCGGATCCATCAGGGGGCTTTACTAGAAGTACAGACCGCCGGGCTCCAGCCTGCCCCGCTGACCTGCTGACTCAGTCTCTGCCAACTGTGAGTCTCAGACCCACAGGTTCAGCACTGGGAAGACCTGACTCAGACGCTGCCGAGACTCAGGAGCCATCGGGGCGGCCCCCGCTTGGGCTGCGCTCCCTTCTGTCCCAGGCGGAAGGCTCCCTGCCTGGCAGAGGACACTGGAGGAGAGGTGACACGTTACTGGGATAGCACTTTTCAGCCTGACTCATCGAGGCAGGGCCTCTATTGCCAAGGGCCTGAGGGGGCGAAGATGAGGAACTGCTAGAACAGTTTCATTTTTATTTTTAAATCTGCAGCTCACCCTTGGGCAGCCCGTCTGTGACTCTTGTACAGACCTGTTTGTTCCAGGAAGTCCGGTCTCTAACCTTCCAGAGGTGCTGCTCTGGGGACCGAGCCCACCCTGGCCCTCTCCCCAGGCCTCTCTGCAGCCCGCGGTTCCCATCAGAGGCTGGCTGGGTGCCCTCCGAGGTGGGGACCCAGGCAGCTGGCCAATGGCCCCGGGGCACATGGTGTCCACGCTGCTCCCTACCCTGAGGGGGACAGATGCTGCGGGCACACTGAGCAAAGCCACCTGGCCCAAAAGGTTGTTCACCAGCAAGAGCAGCCACATAAATGACACTTTCTTTCAGTTTCAGTTGACAGCAAACTTCTCATTGGCCCCAGAGGCTGAGAAGCACTTCTGTTTATCTCTGACTTAATAATAACGAAAGCAAAGGCAGAGGTATTTCCCCCTCTCCCTTCTCCCTGGGCAAGAGAGCAGTTTCAAGCTTCCCCTGTGAAAAGCAGCTGTGGGAAATTTGGAACACCCTGGAGGTACCTGGCCGAGGGCACACAAATGGCAGGAAGAGGGAGAAGACTGTCATTCACCAGCCCCTAATTTACATCAGACCAGAGGGAGGAATGACGTTTATTTATCCATCTTGCATCCAGGGGAACCCAAGATCTACACACTGAGCCACATTCCAACCCTTTCTAACCTTTCATTTTGACACAGAGAGGATCTCTAACTCTGTAAGTTGCCCAGGTTGGCCTTGAACTTTGTTATCCTCCTGCGTCAGCCTCGCAGAGTGCTATACTTATAGGCATACGCCACCATGCCTGGCTATATCTTACTTTCAGTGTTTATGAAGATACAGCGTAAACAGAGTGAAAAACTAGACCAAAAGTCCTGTTGTACAATGCTGTAGGTTGTCTGTCACCCACCTTGTAACAGACACAGCCTTGCCCATGTCACTGACAGGCCAACACCAGTGCAGAGGGGCTGGTGACTGACCCATGTCCTCCCTGCTTTGAGTGGAGGTCACCACTTGCTGTGGCTTGAATGTGTCCCATAAGCTCTGTGTGTTGAGAACTTAATCCCTGTAGTGGATTAACAACTGGTGGTCAATTTATAACCCCCAGCTGAACTGAGTAAGTGTGGTGCTGGGTGTGAGAGGCCCACCTAGGGACTGTTGCCAGCAGCATAAGAGGCAGACCTGGAGAAGAAGCTGAAAGGCTGTTGGGAGCTGGGAGAAGCTGTAAGGAGCTGTTGGTTCTCTTGGAGGAGCTCGTCATGCTGGCTTTCCTGATGCATTTGGCTGTTTTCATCCTCCGAGAGCTCGGGGTCTTGTTGGCTCTGAGAATAGCTTCAGTTCACTTTGTGCGAGTCCTGGTCCTCACTTTGAGCATCGCTTCCTAGATCCGGTGGGGAAGATGGTGCACTACCGGCCTCCTGGAGAAGCTTGTTGCATTGGCAACTTGGCCATCTTGATCACCGGGGGAGCTCAGGTCCTCACTGTTGCTGAGGATGGCTGTGGTAACTTTCAGGGGAGCTCTGGGTCTTACTTTGATCATCGCTTCCTGGCTCCAGTGCAGATCCCTCAGCCTGCTAGCACAGATCCTTCATCCTGCTGGCACAGAATTCCTAGATTCCACCACTGACCTTTGGGCCTTCCCAGCACAGATCCGTGAAACAGGCCCGTATGAGACATTGTTGTGGGCTGTGGGACTCCAGATGGACTCATGGGAGGTATTGTTATGAGCTCTAGGCCTTCAGCTCTACTCATGTAGGACATTTCTGGGTCTTAGTGTGTAGACAGATTTCCTGCACTCTCTTGTATATCACTGTTTGGGTGACTATTATAAATAATCTTATAAACTATATGTCCTGTATTATATCGTTCCCCTTGCAAAAATAAGCCCCAAACTATAACAATCCCCAAATCCATGTTCATGACATTTGGAGGTGGCACATTTGGAGGTGAGGTCCGCCCTAGAGAGTGGAGTACTCTGTCCGCGGATGAACGGGCTGCTGATGGAGTGCCTTTTTCAAACAATCACGCTGTGCCTGGCAGGCTTGCTTTGTCTCACCACATGACGCCCTGGCGCGACACAAGCAGCTTGAAGGCCTTGCCAGATGCTGGTGGCCAGGCTCCTGGGTTCCCCACCTCCAGTACTGTGAGCCAAATATGCTTCTGTTCTTTCTAAGTTCCTGGGTCTGACCCAAGTGTGCAGCAGAGGCAACAGGACATGGACTACAGCACCATTCCAACCTGTGTCGCAAGGCCCAGAGTCCACATTTGTCCTCCAGAGGTCCTGGGAACAATCAGTCTGAGCAACAGTATTACAGGACAGAAACCAAAGGCCATCTCTCAAATTTAGATTTGTGGGGCCTTTGAAACTTTGCAGTATGTGGTTCTGAAAGTTTTTGCTTCTTTTCAAGGAAGTGATCAAGTAATGCTTAAAATAGCAGGAGGAAGACAAAAGAATTCACAGAATGGTAGATTTTTTTTTTCTGGCAAATTTTAGCTGATAAATGACTTGTGCCTAGACTCTATAAATAACTCCTCCAACTCAAAATTTAAAATTTAAAAACTGACTAATGATCTACGTAGCCATTCCTCTGAAGAGGATACATAAATGGCCAATCAGCACATGAAGATGTGCTCAGCATCGTAAGCCATCAGGGAAACACAAATCCAAACCACCTGGATAGATGCTTGATGTTTATCAGGATGGCCACTGCTGGGGAAAAGGGGAGAAAATAGGCGCTGGTGAAGATGTGAGCAGCTAGGACCTTCCTGCACTCTTGGCGGGAACGAGAGACGGGGCAGCTGCTTTGGGAAAGTGTGGCCACTCCCAGAAGCCCAGGCCTATATGTGGCATGAAACCCAATGTTCATGCAAAAGCATGAACACAAAACTGTTCACGGCAACTTAGCCATAATAGTCAAAAAGGATGGCCATGGCTCAGCTGTCCACTAGCAGGAAAAGAAAATGAAGTGTATCTACAGGGAAATCATCTGGTAATAACAAGAAATGGGATGTAGCTGCACAGTATCACCTGGGCAAGCCTTGGAAACAACAGAGAATGAAAGAAGCCAGCCGCAGATCCCATATTGTGTGATTCCATGCATAGGAAATTTCCAAGTGAGACAGATCTGCAGATACCAGGAGTCATGGTTGCCAGGGTTCAGGGAAGAAAGAAGGACCGCTGGCAGGTATGGGCTGATGAAAATGTTTAATGTGATTGTGGCAATAGTCACACAACTCTGTGAATGTACTAAAAACCATGGACACGTACACTTGAAATGAATCAAGTGTGTGGTATACAGATTATCTCTCAATAAAACCATTACAATCTTTTTAAAAAGTGCATAGATACTGGTTGGTGGACTAGCAGGGGCTCAAGCAAGAAGGGGGCTAATCTCATCCAGCCCTTACTCTCCTTGCATTTTAGCAGACATTATTTAGAAAAACAAAACAAAAGTGCACTAGGCTTGGTGTTCCACACTTGTAATTCCAGCACTCAGGAGGCTGAGGCAAGAGGATTGTGAATTCAAAGCTAGCCTGGTGTACACAGTGAGACTGACCAAAAAAGAAAAAAGAAAAGAGAGGGAGGAAGGGAGGGAGGAAGGAAGGAAGGACTTTTTCCAACTTAGCATGCTGTGACACCACATGGGTAGCTGATAATCAGCCAGAGCAGGAATATTTCCATCACAGGAACTGGCAAAAATACTACAAATAAAGGTTTCTTTTAAATTTACATTTTAAAAAGAGCTAAACTTTGTACCAGGATACCCCTGAGAACAGCACACGGATGGAAAAATGTAAGTCAAAGGCTGGACTGTGACTCGGTGGTAGAATCCAGGCCTAGCACAAGTGAGGCCCGGGTTTGTTGTCCAGGACCACAAAACCAACCAACCAAGTACACGTCAGAAGTGAGCTGCTTGTGACCAGCGCTCAGGGAAACAGAATAGTATCTGCACCCCCAACCCCTGCCCCAGGCCCTCTTCTAGTGGTGAGTTGGGTACACCACCCAGACGTGTACCTGCAGAGTGCCTATTTTTGTACATTAAGTGGAATAAAAGAGTGGGTTCTTTTGAGCCTAGCTTCTCAAGTTCAGTGCGAGACTCAGGTTTTATTGGACGGTTGTAGAATGTTCATTCTTTTTGCTGGACGTACTATCTATTCCCCAGTTTACACACATTTCCCTGTTGGTGGGCTATGGGTGGCCTTGATATGATTATAAACAGACCTGTTTCTGACTTTCACGTCTTCACTGCTGCCTGTGCCACCCCCTGGATTCTCTTCCTTCTAAGCTGGGTTACCGCCTGGTATCTTCTGTTTGGGCACAGACAAGAATGGCTCCTAGGCCACAAGGACTAGCCGGGCAGGGCAAACCTACGTTCCTGCATCTCCGAACTTCCTCTGGGTGGCAGAGCCACACAGGCGCTCCAGACAGGGAGTTGACTGGTGGCCACCTCGAAGCCACCGGGGGACTCCTGGTGTCTGAGATTTGTTGTTTTTCCCTGTTTGAGTCACAATCGAGGATCTATGAAACAAAAGCAAACTCTTACTTCTGTCCAGTTGTCTTGGTGGAAGACTGGCAAGTGATGTGTGGGAAATATAACTCCCAACCTGCTAAGTGTCTGAAACGCCAAGTTCGTGTTCTCTAAAATTGAGGAATGAATTGTAGGAACAACAGAGGTTAAGGGTAGGAAGAACTTATGAAGAGAAAGCAAGCTAAGAGGGACAGAAGGGGGCCTGGAAGGTGGGTTGCCCCACATTTGCTTTTTTTTTTTTTTTTTTGGTTTTTTCTCCGGTACCGGGAACCAAACTCACGACCTTGCGCTTGCCAGGCCACATTTGCTTTTAGTTGTGTTGCCCAGCTTGGCCTTGAATCCACCATCCTCCTGGCTCAGCCCGATTGGCTGGAGTTACGGGAATGAGCCATGCTTGAGTTTTTAAGTGGTTCTAGCTGAGCAGGAACTAAGTTTGCACATTCAGGCAATGTATTCCTGTGGATCTTTGTTCCGCAGCTTAACGCACCATAGAAAGGCCCATTGTCAAGCAGCCAGTTTGCCTGATGCTATCAGCACCACACAGGAGGAGGGGGCAGAGCCGGTGATGACAGAGCCCCCGGCTTTGGCCCTCACTGGGGGTGGGCGCTCCCTGTACTTGGAGAGGAGACCAGCTAATGTGAACCCTTTCAACTATAGGTGCTGTGAGAGCTGAAAATCCTGTATGGTACTTGGTTTTCCTCCTGTTTCCTGGCATACAACTCCTAACAATCCTTGCAGTCTACCAGGTGACAAGTGTCTTTTTTGTATGCAGACCATTGCTGGCTGGCTGCTCCCACTGGCTTCAGGATGGGGGGTGGTCACTGGAAAGACCAAGTAGGACTAGAGGGGGAGAGTTTCCAGCCCTATCCCTAACCTCCCAGGAGGGTAGAGGGGTGAGGGGTTAAACTGATCACTAGAGCGTAGTGATCGAATCCATCCATTTGTAATGAAGCATCCACAAAAACCTCAAATGACAAGTTTTGGGGTGCTTCCGATAAGCTGCTTCTGTGGGGGGTCCAGAAGGCAGGTTCCCAGAGAGGCGGTGAAGCTCCTGTCCTTTCTTCCTGCCTCACCCTCTGCCTCTCTTCCTCTGGTCTGTTGTCATGTCCTTTATAATCACCCCTTAAATGTGTCTGCCTTAGTTCTGTGAGTTGCTCTAGCAAATTCATCCAACCCCTGGTGTGTGGCCAGTGTTGGACGTGCAGGAAAAACCACCTGGGGCCCGGGGTATAGGCAGCCCTGGCCTGCTGACTCTGTTTGCAGGTAGACTGAGTCAAAGGTGACCGGATCACCAGACCCCCCACTGGTGGCCCTGGAGAAGCTGGTTTGGCTTTCTCCACACGCACCTAGGTGCCCCTCTAGCTGCTGACGGGAGGTGTCAGGTTCTGCACTCAGTCAAGGACCACGAGTGGTCACCGACTGCATGTCAAGCATTCAGCAGGTTCACATCTCTAATTTGTCACTTTTCACTAGGGAAAGCAAGGAAAGTCCTTATTTTTGAGATGAGCCCCCCTTTTTCTTCAGTGCTGGGAATGGAACCCAGGGTCTTCTGCACTGAACTACATTCCAGTTCCTTTTTAAAAATAATTACTTTGAGACATAGTCTTGCTAATTTGTCAGGCTGCCCAGGCTGGGCTTCAATTTCTGTTTTTGAGACAGGTTCAGGCTGGCCTAGAACTTGAGCCAATCCTTCCGCCTCAGCCTAATTGCTGAGCTTACATGGGCTTGAATAGCTAATCCTCCTGCCTCAGCCCCCTAGAGTGCTGGGATTACAGGCAAGTGCCACCATGCCTGGCTCAGTAATCTGGTTTTAATACTGAGGACCCCAGAAGGTGCTGGCCAAAATCTGAAAACTGAGGCCTACTGTATTTTCAGGTGAATGTGGTCTCTCTCAGATCTACTTGGCACTATCAAGTGAAGTTTCAATTCTCCCTGGTGAAGAGTGAAGCTGAGCCAGGCTTCTGCCTTGGTGGTTTTGCAGAAGGTCGTTTTGGCCTCCTGGGCCTCAACTAGGGTGTGCTGTGTGGAAAAATCTTTGCAGAGGGCTGTTTCCTGTTTCAGGAGCACATGGTTCGGTTTGCTTTTGGGCTGCTGGGCTCACAGACAGACTCCAGCTGCCCCTCGCTGTCTGCTCAGTCACACTCCCCAGGCACTCGGCAGCCTCTGCTTATTCCCAAGTGTGCTGTCCAATGCTCACGCGGCCCTTCTAGCAGGTACTGTCACTTCTGACCAGAAATTTCATCGCATGGCTTATACTGCGCTGGCGGCTGACCTGTGGGTAGTGGCCTGGGGCAGGCCAGCTTTGGCTCAGTTTCTGTTCAGATAGCGCAGCAAAGGAGCAAGGCACGGTGGCGCATGCCTGTAATTCTAGCACTCTTGAAAGTTAAGACAGGAGGATTGAAAGCTCAAGTCCAGCCCGGGCAGCTTAGTGAGACCCTGTCTCAAAGTTAGAAATAAAGGAAGTGGGGATGTAGATTAGTGCGAAGGCCCTGGGATCACCCTCCAGTCTGGAAACAGACAGCGGTGGTGGTGGGCTGTCATGCACAGGACTGCACGGAGCCCTAGGTCATGGTTCCAACCTGGCCTCCACCATCACGAATGGCTGGCTTTGGCTAAGTTATGCCTGACACTCTTTCAGCATCAATCTCCACTAAGTCTGTATCCACAGAAGGCGAGAACACAGCTCCGCCATAGTGCTCCTGAGAGAACGTAACCCACGATGCAGCGCTCAGCACAGGTCTCGCCGCGCCAAGATGGTGCAGCAGCCACTAGCGAGCAACCTGCTCCTCGGTCCTGCTATCCAGCACAGCACGGATGGCTCTGAGGTGATTCTGCTTCAGCCTGCTGTCTTCTCCCTCCTGCCAGCCGTCACAGGGGCGCCACCCTCTCACCCAGCGTGCTGTGCAGGAACTTCCCTGTGTGAGGTGAGCTACATGCCTTTCCAGAGGGTCCTGTCAGCTGATCCCCACGGCCGTCACCACTCACACCTGCTTCCAGGCGGCAAACTTTTCCAGGACAGAGAACTCGAGGCTCATCTTTGCAACCACAGGCCTGGTGTCACTGTGACACAGGGTCCCATGAGCCTCGGATGTTGAGGCATAAGGTAATACAAGTGCACTACCTTCATCTCCATTCCAGGCCGCGGGGTGCAGGGGCCAGGCCGAAGGTGTCCCCGAGCCCTCTGCTCGGACGGCCTGCCTCCTGGAGAAGGGAGCCCATTAGTGAAACAGTCAAACTTCAAATCCAGGGAAATAGACAATTTGAACTTGGGAGGGAGGAGAATCCAAAGAGAATGTGCGAAGCAGAAAAGGTCAAATTAGCCTAACAACCCCCTGCACTGGGACTGGGGAAAGTGGGACAGGCTTAGGGTGGAGCAGAGAGGTAGGGTAGAGCGGGGAAGGAGGGCCACACTGCTGCCCGTCACTCCCCATGTGACCTCTGGCAGGTCGTCCCAGTGCTGCGGGCTTCTCACCCAGCAGTGAACCTGTGATCACGCCTTTTGGGGGCTGTCATGGACCAAGGAGATGCCACGGGGGGGGGGGGTGTCTGGCGCCAGGCCATGTGCAACTCAGCCCTTGGCATAAACACTGTCACATGACAGCGAGACCCAGGGCCCAGGCCATCATCTGTAAGCTGGGAGGACTGGGAATGCTCCTCGTTCAGGGCGAACTTTGATGCGGGAGCCAGGGTGACCTGTGCTAGGTTCTCCCCCAGGATGGAGCCTTGATTCAGAAGAGTAGCAGACAACTCACAAAATGGCTGATTTTGGATGCTTGGGATCAACTGAGAATATGTTTATTTAAAAGCAATTTTAAATATTAAAAAAAGTAGAAATTAACACATACATTACTGAAAAACTGTCACGTTAAATACATGTGAAATGGAAAGTATACTGATGCTTCACGGCAACACCCAGATGGAGACTCGGAGTTTAACTAGTGGCACTGTGAGATTCCTATACAACACGCTGAAGTTCTAGGCAATAAAAAAATAAATAGCAGTTGCTGTTCAACAGTAAAATAAGACACGCTATTTGCAGAACGTAACTTTCCTGTCTGGCGGAAAGAACTAATTTGCTATTTCTTCGTAAAGTTCCACAACTTCAAAATACTATATCATGTACAAAATTGCAGATAGTGGCTCATGAGTTTAAGATCAGATTTAAACACGAGATTGGCAATGGTGTTTCTATGGAGTTTTCCTATGTTCTACAGTAAACCGGATTAGAGAACTCAACTTCCTTATGGAAACAAAAACACAACCAGAGACAGAAAGGCATGAAAAATGCATTTGTGTGAGTAGCTGTGACATGGGAAAAGACCGGCCACTGAATCCATGTAATTTTATAGATACAGCTTTTGTGTGTGTTTCTCATAAACCAGTTTATTTTCAAATCACTGAAAATAGTCTAGGCCACAAAAAAGAACGGCTCTTTCACGCAACTGAAAGTGTGCAAATGAACGCAGCGGTGCACTGGGCACCTTCAGTGCTGGCTTCCTGTCCTGATACCAGTGCGGTACCAGCACAGGCACAGTGCCCCCCACTCCCGGTTTCATGTGGGAATGTACATGTGCCCTGACACCGAGGAAGCAATTGTTTAAAACTAGTTTCCATTAACAGCTGATAAAATATTTTGCAGGTCTACCATGCAAGGTTTATTGTTCAGGTGGCTATCTAAAGTGTTCCTAGGAACCAGGTAAACAGCACTAAATTAATGTTTATTGAGCACTGTGACTATGAAAGCAGGCCTTTCCTACAATTTTGCTTGGGAGTTGTGCTTCTGTGAAATTAACATTTCTCATTCATTGCCAAGATTATCTGCTTAAAAATATTAGGCTTCTGTGCTATTGCCAAAATAGCAGTTTAAGTAAATGTAATGCCAGAACAGCACATGCGCCTGGGAATCAGAGAACAGTCCCACTGACTGTGGACTACAGCTACTGTATTCTTTTCCAAGGTTCAGACTGATGTCAAAGACTAAAATACTCACAATGTTCTTAATGGTCTGACAACCACGGCTGGGATGGAAAACAAAACAAAAATAACAAGACACTGAGAGAGAGAGAGAGCGCACGCGAGAGCAGAAATACAGAGAGAGGAAAGGGGACAGAGAGAAAGAGGAGAGAGTGGGAGAGCGTGCGCTAGTGTGAGAGAGAAGAGAGACTCACTCTACGCAGGGAGAGAGCCTTTTTCACAGTGCAATTCATAGCAGCGTTCCAAAACTTGGTTATGAATTGACTTGAAGGGGACATGTCTACTGGACAGAGCTTAGGGTGGGAAAACTTATTTTATAATTGGGTTTTAAGAAATAGAATGGAAAAAGAAAAGCTTGGTTTCAGCACCTGGATTCTACACCGGAAAAACTGTAAAGGGTTGATTTGTAAATGCCTCATCTTGAATAATTTTTTAAAAGTTTCAGGACCAGGGATATAGCTCAGCGGCACAGTGCCTCCCTGTCATGAGTTCAATTCCCAGTACCAAAAAAAAACCCCAAAAACAAAAAAAACCCACAAAAGTTTTAATTTGTTCAAAAACAAACTAAAAAAACAATTTAAAACCAATACTTTGGATGCTCTGACACACTTAAGGGATGCTGACTCGCAATACGATATGTAAATTCATACTCTTGAGAAGGCCAAATGACTGACTAGAAACAAATGTTCTTGCAACCTTATAATTTCTGCTTTAATGGCGCTCAAGTTTAAAAAGTGTACAGTTCAACCATTGACACTATTTATTCCTTTATAAAAGGCAGATTTCAGGTAAGCTTCTAGATGCATGCATATTGTACAGGTTAGTATTTTCTGGCAGTCCTTGGTTCCTGAAAGTTGAACTTCATCAGACATGTTTTAAACTTTTGTCCAAATAGTCATGAAGGATATGTGACTTCTGCATAATGAGGTAATATCTCAGGGTGGGCACTCATCACCGTGTGACAGTACAAATCCACCTGCCTAAACTTGCACGAGGCCGTGTGCATTGTAAAATGCCACCGAGAGTTTTGGGTCAGTGACTATTCTGCTGAAGGAGTAATACTTACATTTAACTGAGCACTTTTCTGTAATAAATACCAAAGTAGGTTTTGTAGCTGTAAACTGTGCACACACCTAACTACAGGCTGGTCTGTCATGGAGCTAACTGGAAGTTTCACCTGGAGAACAGAACCCACCTCTTTGCTAATGTTGCATTTTCAGTAACACGATTGAGAATACTGCATTGTTAGGAACAAAGTCAATTCTATGCCCTTCAGGGGGTGCTGGAGACCACTTCTACTTGCAAAGCCAGCAGTTCCTACACTCCTGTTTTTTTTTTGTTTTGTTTTGTTGTTGTTGTCTGTAAAACAGCATAGAGAGATGTTAAGTGCTAGAAGCCAAGGATGGCTTTGGCAAACCAGTAAGGCGAACCGGGTCCCGAGGCTATCCTAATACTGGTGAAGGCAGAAGCCCACAGGATATTTACAATACATACTATATTCCCCTCCTGAGGTGGCCCTTCATGAGTTTCTCATTCTGTAACAGCAGCTATATACAAATTGTGCACAGGATTACATGGAGGCAGCAGTCTTGCATGAAGGATGTAGGCAGTCTGAGGCTTGGGCTTCCTAGTCGGACAGGATATGAACAAAAGACACTGGAAAGACCCCCTTCCTTTCAGGCTGACCTTCGATGTGCCCAATCTGCAGAGAGAAGAAAGATGGTTCAGGCCAGAGGTGCAGGCAGCTAATCTGGAACAGGCCTTGTGGGTAAGAGCCTGCTCAAAGTCTGCCTACGTACCTGGGGTGGAACCGCAGCCTCATCCTACCCCACCCTCTGGTGAACCTCAGAGAGCTTGGGGGTCATGAACCATGTAATAAAACAAGGGAGTTGCAAATGACGGATCTTACAAAATGCTCAGCACTTTTGCACGGCTCTCAATGTACCTATGCAGCAGCCTAAAGGGAAATAACCTACGCCAGCCTCTCCTGGGCTTCAGGTTCCAAGTCCCTGCTCTGAACTGGGGGGCTTGGTTACCTTTCCAGGTGGGTAGCCTCAGAGAAACCATAGTAAACCTCTTAGTGTCAAAATGGGGCTAAAAATGCTTTTTTCTCAGACTCTGTGTACTAATTACTTGTCATTTCATTACGACAGGGAAAAGACCCTGTGAAAAAATGTGACACTGACTATGGCCAATGGCAATTTTATTGTCTGCTATATAAGCCTGGAAGCCATGGTAACCTGCAAAAATTTTCTTATTACCTCAACTACATGGATATTAATTACATTAAAGACAATCATATCATGAGTCTTTAACAGAAAGAATATCAAGACTATACATATTGGCTGTAAGTACAAAATACAGAGGAGAGGGGCTTGAAGGATGGGACAGAATGAGCCAGGCGAGGCCAGCTATCAGTCTCCCTCAGAGAACCGATGCACCTGCAGTGTCGGGGGAGGGGTGCAGCACACAGCCCAGGGCTCCCTCCGTCCCAGGGCTCTTCTCAGGGAACACCCCTGCTACTAGCTGCCTGTTTGCGAAATATAGTTAATGGTGAGATGTGGTCTGCAGATATCATGAGGTCTTAGCTGGCACCATGCAGCGAGAGGGCTCTGGGAGTCACAGGTCACCATTTGGACGTGTGGTGACATCGTTATGTCTGGCTGGACATGTGTCCACAGCGCACATAATTTCTCCCAAAAATGATGTTGGAGATATCAATGAAGACTCCCCATTACCCAGGAATCTCTGCTGGAGTTACCAGTTTCTTAGTAAAGAATATCATCACTGTCCAACAGTAGTGACCTTAATGGATTACAAAATGTGTCCTGGGATATTCTTGTGAAGTAGATTAATCACGTCCCATTTTCTCAGAGGAAATAGGTTTGGAAAGGGACACGCTTTTTTCCCAAGGCCACAGAGCTAGCAGTGACTTAGTCTATCTCCTTGCTACTGTCCTGAGCAGGTTCTCCAACAGACTGCATGCTGGGCGCAAGCCCAACTCCACCAGCAGAGGCTGGAACGCTGAGCACCTCTGGGCTGATGTTGCCACTTGCACTTCAGTCCTCGGTCTTAGTCTCTGCTCTACTCACATTGTTTGTTGCAGGGGCTCCACTGAGCACTGCAGGATGTCCATGCATCCCGGGCTTCTACCTACTAGATGCCCACAGCACCCACCTCTCCCAGGTTCTTCCTGACAATTAGAATGTCCCCAGATATTGCCAAAAGTACCTGAAGGGCAAAACTGTCCCCTGTTGGAACCGACTTGAATGTGTTATTCCTACAGGCCCGAAAGAAGGAAGACTGCACCTTGGACCGGCAGTTCCCAAGATGACTGACCCCTGGCCAGCATGAACTGCACCGGCTGTGTGGTGGCCCTTGGAGGCCTCTTACAGCCTGGTATCCACAAGGCCTCTGGCCTCTGAACAGCTCCCTGGGAAGGACAACGATGCCCTTCCTTTCCCAATGTGGGCAACAGGTTTTACTGTAAAAAGTTTTCACAGATATTCTCATCTAATCTTCATAATCCGGTGAGGAAGTTTTATGGCCATACTTTGCAAAGGGAGAACTGCAGGGTGGATTTGGGATTGAGCCTGAGGACTGAGCACTGGTCAAATAGTTTAGTTTCCATGAGACCTTGGCCGTCTGATGCTCAACCTGGGTACAGTGTGGAAGGTGAGAAAAACACAGGCTTTGGGGGTTGGGGTAGACTTGGCATCTTGACCTTGCCTGCTTATTGGCTGCTAGGAAAAGATGATGGGTAATGTGCTTGACATTCTTGAGCTTTGGTTTTCCATCTGAAAAATTAGAAAACACCTACAACCACACAAGGCTGTTGTATGATACCATGGAAAAAGCTATATAAATGTTATTTCTTCTGACCTTTCAAAGCCGTATGTCTGTTTTTCTAGCATATGCTACAGTGACAGAAAAGATCAAATACCCAGGGCCACTTAGGTAAGTGACACAGCTGGCAGGATCCTTGTTTTTCAGGGTGCTATCTTATTCACTGTGGGGTCTGAGGACTCAATACATTGTCCATCTGGGCAGTGCTGTGTGAGCAGATGGAAGAAATGCAGAGATACCCATACATACCCACCACTCCTGGTCCTCTTCCCCTGTGACAATGATCACTTCTCCCTCGACGAACGTGAGCTCATCGTCATTGTCTGCCTGGCAGTCATAAATGGTCTTCACACGCCTCACTTTATTTTTTCCCTTTAATAAAGAAATTGGGTTTTAGTTAAGAAAACAGACTAAATACACAAAAAAGAGCACAGTGCTGACTAAAGGGTGGGTGAGGCCAGGGATATAGCTCAGTGGCGTAAGCACCTGCCTGGGAAGCGCAAGGTCCAGAATTTGATTCCCAATACTGGAAAAAGAAAAAAAAAAAAAATCTTTGGGCTGAGGATGTGGCTCAGTGGTTGAGTTCTTGCCTTGCATGCACAAGGCCCTGGGTTCGATCCCTAGCACCACAAAAACAAATAAAATGCAAGTCTAAGTGGACTTGTTTAAAAAAAAAAAAAAGGATGGGTGACTTTAGGCAAGTTTCTTTACTGAGCCTTGACTTTGTGTGCATGTGTGTACATGTGCACAGTGGTAGGAACATCTGCCAGGAGCCGAGGGTACTGTGTGCTCTCAAGGGATGAGAGCCCTTCCTCCACTAGCACCAGCCTGATCCCCCAGTTAGGGATGAGGCCTCACCATGTTTCTTCCACCAGAGAGCAAGCAAGGAGGCCCTACCCTCCTCCACTGGCAGCACCAACTTGCAGAGATGACAGCAGAGTCTAAAAATGTTTTTAGGAAACATGATGTAAAGCAAAATGTGCAGCTTCTGCATACTGAATGTGCAGCATAAACAAATTTCTCAGTCCCCTCATGCAAAACAGCAGGTCAGGACATGCTGGTTAAACCCAGCAGGATCAGCCTGGGTTGGGAGGATTCTGCAGTGTTCCCAAAACAGCTGTGATTTCTGACCAGTTTTGACTTGGGTGTTATTGGCTGGGTTTCCAGTTCTTTGCTGGAACTTCCTCATTCCAGTTCCAACGAGGGAGACAGAAGTAAAAGACATCACCTTCTAAAATATACTTTTAACACTCAGCTAATTAAATAATTAGCAATAAAGAAGCAGGCTGTCTCCTTAAGTGATTTCATTCAAGTGACTCCCTCTCTGCCCCTGGGGTCCTTCCTTGATCCTGAGGGACCCTCTCCTCCATCTGCAGTGTGCTGAAGGGTGGGTAGGGGTCTGGGAAGCCTGGCAAAACTGTGGCACCAGCAGATTTTTTATCTCTGCGCTGACTCTGAGGAATTCAGAGGGGCCATAATGTGTTAATTTATGATGGGGTAGATTACTAGATCAACTCCTTTTTTGTACATGAAAGTATGGATTTGCCATGGCCGTGCAGTTGCACCAGGCACCAGTGCCAGGTTTGGAAGGTGCCTGGGAGTCCGAAGCCTGTTTTCATAACCACCAGGCTCCATCACCACACTTGAACCAGAGCGCCAGTGCAGCCAGCTCAGGGAACAAGCACCCACGTTTTCTTGCTTTAGGCTGGAGCAGCCCCCTCCTCCCGCCAACCTGTACAGTGCCGCAGAGGCCTGCAGAGCCGACATGGGTGCCCACCCACCGTATTGATCTTTCTGGGCAGTGGTACAGGCAGAGTGGGCGTGAGGTCGTTGGAGTCTTCTGACGCCTGCTTCTGGATGGCATCTCTGGACTGCACATTCGGGGACAGATCCACGGGGTGTGGCTTCTGTGTGACCTCGGAGGGCTGTTGAGTCTTGGGTGAGATGTCACCAGCCTGGGATTTTGCCAGCAGGTCTCCCAGCTGTGGTTTGGGGGGCAGGTCCTTCATTTGTGGCTTGGGAGGTAAGTCTGAGAGCTGGGGCTTGGGTGGCAGGTCGCCCAGCTGTGGCTTGGGGGGAAGCTCTCCAGGTCTAGGTGGCAAATCTCCCATCTGGGGCTTGGGGGCCAGTTCTGTGGGTTTTGGGGGAAGGTCTCCTGGTGGTGGCTTTTGTGGTAACTCTGCCACTTGTGATGATTTCTGAAAAATCTCAGGTGGGATGTTGGCTTTGTCTAGGGAGAGATGATGGCTCGTTTCTGTTTTCCTTAGTGCCACTGCAGGGACAATCACAGAGAGGGCAGTCATTGAACAGGAGGTGCAGGGGAAACAGGTCTGCTCTTGTCACGGTCACCTGAGCGAGCCTAGGCACCGGGAGGAAAGCCATCCCCAGTGCAAACTTGGAATGGTCGGCTTGGGGGCCCGCCCCAGCAGGCCTGCTTCTAACAAGGTCAGGGCTGAAGCCAGGAGGTGCTTATACAATAATTCATGATTTTATGCTTCAATTATGTAAGAAAATTTTTATAAAAGCAAACATAATACAGTTTGCAGAAAACCAGAATGTACAGTTAAAACTTTTCAAAAAGCTGGGCATGGTGGTGTACACCTATAATCCCAGCACTTGGGAGGCTAAGGCAGGAGGATCACCATCAGCTTGAGGCCAACCCAGGCTACATAAGCAAGTTGAAGGCCAACCTACACTACACAGTGAGACCCTGCATTAGGAAAAACAACAACAACAACCTTTTCCATAAGCCTACCTTCCATCCAAGTGTAGTCACTTTTCATATTGATATATTTCCCTTCTTGATTTTGCTATGTAATTTCTATAGATCTAACTCCATGTGCTATTTTAGCAGAGTGTTTACCCTGTTATTACATTTCTTTATTAGTACAAATGTAATTTTGAAGGAACATTCTATTCTATAGTTGTATCGTATTTAATTCCCTTTATTTTGCATGATTCATGCAGGCTATAATAAGCAAAAAGTTTCCTGATACCCATCTTCACTGGTAATGTGTTACATTCTGGTGATACATGTACCTGCACTTATGAACGTATCATTTAAAAACAGTATGTGGGTCCTAATACGTACACTGCAGTAACACACTGTTAGAAATTTTGTTTTTCTGCACTTAATATGCTCAGGAGTTTCTAAGTTCCTCATTTCTCTTTAACAGCTGCCTAGTACTCCATGCTTAGGCAATGCTGCAAACCTTGGAACCTGTCCCGTGGCTCTCCGCGCAGTTCATGAGGACACCTGCGCCACTCACAACGTCTCTGTCTGAGCTCCACCATGCACAGCTGTGTGACCTTGGGCAAATTGTGCGAACTTTCTGTGCTTCAACGTCCTTATCTCTGAAACTACCTCAAAGGACTGCCCTAAAGATTATATAATCTACGTGAAGAATTTATGGACAGGAACTGACAGGCTGTTTTTCTTAAGAGTAATACTATCATTCCTATTAAATAGGGCTCCTTGAGGCCAAGATTCCTATTTTCATAGCTCCGGTCCTGGCATAGCATATGCTCAGTGAGGAAACAGCTGACAAAGGCACATAGTGTGACTCAAATAAGCATTTTATCTTAAAAACACAACAGATTTAGAAAAACATCTTTAGAAGAACAGAAAGCTGGGCATGGTGACACATGCTTACAATCTCAGTACCCTGGGAGGCTGAGGCAGGAGGACTGGGCAACTTAATGAGACCCAGTTTCAAAATAAAAAATAGGGCTTAATACGTAGCTCAGTGTGAATGCTCTACATTCAATCTCAAGCACCAGGGAAGACAGACAGCCAGACAGACAGGGATTAACCACAGTGTTGTGAACAACAGGTCACAGCAAGCTGTCCTGGGCACTGCTCTGTTCACGGCCTGCTCAGCCACATATCTCGAAGTCACACTCAAGGACACCCAGCTCATGTGGCTTGGCTCAAAAACTGAAATGAGACTAGTCTGGCTTCTCTAAAAACTGATCTGATTTGGGCAAACTACCATCCAAGGGCAGGAACAAGGAGGAATACACCAGGGGATTCCCTGGGGCAGTGAAGCTGGAGAGTTCTTGCTGGAGCCATACTTAATGGGGGAGTAGAAAGTGTAAGTGCTGGGTGCCCCAAGCCCTGAAATACGCAAGTCACCGGCCACCCTGGTTACAGGAATCATCCTGGAGAATGTCAGAGGTGGCCTGGGCTGTCACCTGCAGCATCCCAATAGCTCAAGGCTGAGGACACAGGGAAGAAAGGGTGAAGGCTGTGTTGAAGGATACCTGCTGGGAGAATGAATGGCGTGGTCTCCAGGCGAGGCGTGCTAGTGAGAAGCTGTGTGTAGAGCTGTAGAGGTGCCACATAAGCCCAGGCTGAGGCTGATCACAGCCCTGGGAGGGACAGAGGAGTGCACGGGTGACTGTGTCCCAGCTGCGAGCACTAGCAGCGGTGACCTTCCCATGAAGACAGTCAGATGTGTGCACCTCCTGGTGGGACGCATCATCACCAAGCGAGTGCTTTCCCCAAACACTCCCTGTGTCTACTCAACTGACAGGCAGCCTGGAGACACATGGGTGTGCAAAGAGCAAAATACAGGCTGGAAGACCTGTGGGACAAATAACCCAGTTTCTGCAATGAGAGAGATGTGCAGGGTAGTACTGTCTGCTGCAAAGCTCTACGTGCTCAGATATGACCCTGTGTGTGAAACAGAAACAATCCACACTGTTTAGGGATGAGGTATGCGGGAGGTGACTGAGATTAGATAAGGCATTGGATGGACCCCTCATGATTGAATCCTGGTTACATTTTGAAGAAAAGAGGGACATGGGTATACTGATGCAGCCTACAATCCCAGCATTCTGGACACTGAGGCAGAAGGGTCAAAAGTTTGAGCCCAGGGTTGACAACTTAGTACGATCCTGTCTCAAAATAAAAAGGGCTAGTGATAGACCTCAGTGCGAAGGCTCTAAGTTCAAGCCCCAGCACAAGAAGAGAAGAGACAGACAGGCCACACAGATGTGTGCGCTTCCCTTCTGCTGGCTGTGTGATGCTGCACACACCAGGGCCCTGCCAGAAAAACTTGGAGCTCCAGAAGGATAGACCGGTTTGCTTTTTTTGTTTGTGAGGCTAGGGCTCAAACCTGAGGTGCTCTACCCCCAGAACTGTTAGAGGCGGATAGCTAGGTAAATAACCACCAGGATCAAGTATAAACTAATCACTGTTGGAGATGGATGATGAATTTACCTGGGAGAAGAGGCTGGAATCCACTTTTCTGTGTGTTCCTCCCTTGTGGAACCTTGTGTCTTGAACTCAGGGCCTTCACACTTAGTTACATATCCAGCCCCTCTAAAAAATTTTAAAGACCAGGTCTCATTTAGTTGTTCAGGCTGGGGTTGAACTTTGGATCCTTCTGCCTCAGCCTCCCAGAGTGTTGTGGAGATTCCTGTGTAAGTTTATTATGGGAAACATTCAAATTGTAAAAGTATTTACACAAAGAAAGTGGGTGTAACCAGTGGTGGTGAACCTATGGCACATGTGCTGTAGCCGGCTGTGTATTACTGTTGAGATTCTCAAAGGCTGGCCATCACTGGTGCAAAGCAGAGGGCAGTGATGAGAGGGACACACGTCAAGATGGGGAGGTCGGACAGCAACCCGCATTCTGATGAGCGGAGAGAGAACAGAGTATGACACGAGGGAGGGCATGGGTCGGAGTGCTGCCCTGCTGGGCGAGGTGCAGGCTTCTCCTTCCAGGTCACGGGCCACCACGTAGGAAGGGCGCAAGGTGCCGGAGGGTGGGCATATGTCCTGGCTTGCACAGAGCAGACACCAAGCCCTCCTGAGAAGAGGGTGGTATGAAGGGCCAGGTGGGGCAGCAGCAGAGCACAGCACAATGCTGTTATGGTCAGGCGAATGATACTGCTGCCCGCCGGTCCAGCTGTCAGAGCAGACGCCAGCTTGCTCAAGAGAGCAGAGCACAGCCCGGGGGGCACGGTGAGGTGGACCGTGGGTGTGCTTCTGGGGATGCGCTGGGCCGGGACAGAGGAAATGGGCAGCCATAAAGAGCACGAGGACAGGGAGCAGGTGGCAGCAGTCACAGGTGGGTCCTAGTGGGACTGAGGACCCCTGGGTTCTGAGTGTTACAGGCAATGAGCGTGAGTCAGGTAGAGGAGGGACAGTCGTGCATGTGAGTGATGTGCGGCAGACTTTAGATGGGGGAACAGTGCCTGGGAAACGGGGCTCAAACTTGTCTGAGATCAGGATAGCACTATGGGCAGAGGTGAAAAATAGTCAGTACCAAACCAGAAGTGCCCTAAATCAAACTTGGCAAGTGCTGGGGAAGCCTGCCTTCCTGCTCCACAGGAGTCAGCATCCACCGGGGGCCTCCTCACCTAACGGCCTGGTCCCATGTACCACTGCTCTTCCAAATGTGCCCCTGGGCTGAGGTGGCTTGCAGGGCAGTGGGTTTCAATTTCCCTACACTAAGCCCTATACTGACTTCTCCTTCAACTAGGCCACAGAGTGCTGGGCTGGTGTCAGACGTCTGGCTGCTGGTGTCAGAAACCCACACAGCAGATCGGAGTTCCTCTGAGCCGCACACAGGTCTGAGACTCACTGGTCTCTGGTTTCACAAGGACAGAGTGAAGTAGGTGCTCTGAGGTGTCTGATAACTCTAAAGGCAAGGCGTGGCTCTGCACTATCATCACTATCATTTTTTGTGTACAAAGATTGATACTTTTTTTTTTTTTTAAGGCAGGGTCTTACTCCATAGTTCAGGCCAGCTTCAAGCTCACTATGTAGCTCAGGTTGGCCTTGAACTCATGGAGATCCTCCTGCCTCAGATCCCCAAGTGCTGGGATTACAGGCATGTGCCACCGTGTCTGGCTACTGATACTCTACTTTTGTAAGTGCAAAGCTCGGACAGAGGTGAGGAAGACTAGGTGAAAAAGCTGAGTCTCGCTGCTTGGGAACACAGCAGCACTTACAGACACTGTTTCTCTATCCTGCAAAGCACAGGTGTCTCTCCTCAGCGTGACAGGTGCCATGCCAGGGGTGGATTCCTTGGCTACCTACTGGCTAGGAGCTTTCTGGAGCAGGACTTCATGCTTTTCTCACAAATGCCTGTGTAGCAGGCTGTTCTTTCCCACCTTACAGATGAGGAGTACAAGCAGCGGGAAGCTCTCTCATCACTTGCCCGAGGTCACAGCCAGAAAGCGTAACAGTCACCACTGGTTCCAGGTCTCCCGGACCGCATGTACATGCGGGGAGAGAATGGTACTGGGGATCATAACCAAGTGTCTTCTCAAGGGGGTTGTTTTTTAGGAAAAGTACAATCACGGTTTGCTAATCACATGTCTGGAGTTTACAAATAACGTTCTCTACTTAACAAGTTTTTATTGAGCATCCAGGAAGTGCCAGGTGCTGCTCTAGGCATTTGGAATAGATCAGTGAACAAGAGAGACCTATGTCCCCTGGGAGGACACAGTGACACTTTGCTCGAATGATGAGTATGAAAATGAGGCATCTTACCTTTCTGAGGTAGTTTAGGAAGAACTCTTGGGCCAAGGGCAGTCTTCGCAGAACTGGTGCTGTTTGATAAATAACAGCAATTTAGGATCTATAACAGCTAAAATGGCAACAGTGATCTACTTTTCATGGAATTATTGAAATGGTCCTTTCACAATTTATTTAACAAAATATTACAGTCTATACTTTGTATCTCTGTTTGCCTTGCTGGAGAGGAACAGAGTGAGGGTGAGAAACAAATCCCTAGTAATGACAGAGCTAAAGCCACTCCGACGTATGTACACGGGGCACTCGGCACGGTGAGGTACACACAGGACCCCATGACTCGTGATTCCACGAAGCAGGCCCGTCGCCCCGGCTCAGACAGGGAAACGGAAGAGTGCAGACATCACTGGCTGGCAGAAGGCCCAGGCCATTTGGTGGTGGAAGCGGAAACTCAGCCCTGTTCTGTGGGGCCCTGAGCTCTCACTTCCTCCTCTAACCAGCACAGACAGCTGGGGTTCTCAGGCTCCTGGCACTGCCGGGCAGTGGCCTCCTTTTGGAAGACATGTAAATGAACAGGGGAAAAAACGCCTCAGTCCCTGGAATAGAAACCTGCACCATGTGATCTAAATAATCAAATGTGTCCTCTATGAGCTGAAAGCCACTACTTCCCTTTGACAAGAGCCTGTAAGGATCCTCAGAGAACACCAGGAGCCCCACATACCTAAGAGGGAAAGCGGTCAAGGATTAGAGCTCCATCTACTGAGAATCCCTTTTATGATTTCATGCCTCCTTTCCTGTCTGTCCTTAATGTCCTAGGAGTTGACTGCTTTTTCTTCTTTCGACCCTAACTGCATTTAAAGGAAAGGAAAAGGCAACCACCAGCCACACACAGGGGGTCACAGGAAAAAGGTTAAAGAGGTATGCGCTCCCATCTTGGGTCCAGGCCCTCGGCCATCCTGGGCCTTACAGCCCTTCCCTCGGCTCACAGGCAGCCCTCATACCTGTGGGGGATGGGAGGGAAACGCTGCTGAGACAGAGCCACTAAAGGAACAGAAAGAGCACATGCAGGAGGGCTTTGCTGCCAACATTTCTGGTTGTGCCCCTCACGTTCTGCATCAGCAGCTTCTCGAGGCCTGGCTACCAATCCCTGCTGTGAGTGTGGCCTACGGTCACTTGTGGCCACCTCACTAGCACCAGGCCTAGAGCAGTAGTGACGGACCTTTTGCAGCTTTCAGTGATAATGACCTGCTGCAGCACATGTGCCACAGGTTCGCCACCCCTGGCCCAGAGGTTCAGAAATTCCTTGCACAGAAGCCCTGGGCTTAACACTGCATCCGCTTCTTCCCATGGGGATGAGCACGAGGGCCCCGCCAGGGCGGTGCTATCTGTGCTGTGGATGCGCACATGTGGGCGGGGCAACAAAAGCTCAGCAAATCATCAGTGATCAGCTTGATCCTATTTAAAAATATTAAAAAACCATGTTTTTTTGTTTTTTTTTTGCCATGATGGGTTGAAGCAGGGTCTCACGCATACTACGTAAGTGTCCCACCACTGAGTTGTATCTCCAGTTCCTGTTTAAAAATATCCTGTGAGCTGGGTGTGGTGGTGCACACCTTTAATCCCAGGCCTTGGGAGGCTGAAGCAGGATTATCACTGGGAGTTTGAGGCCAGACTGGGCTATATAAGGTAGTTCAAGGTGAGCCTGTGCTACACAGTGAGACTGTATTTAAAAAAAAAAAAAAAATTCTATAAGTGCATTCTGTGTGTCACTCCCCACTGTGGAAGACACCAGTTTTATGGGTCCTCAAAGAGGGCAGAGGGAGGACCAGCTGAGAAGAAAGCAGAGGGCAGGGAGGACACAGAGCAGCGCATGGAGAACCAGCAGCCTGGAGACCCAGCTGGGACACCTAGGCTGCACCTAGGCTGCATGTTGGGCCTCATCTGTGAAACTGAGGATGACAGTAATTGGGGTCTAACCCACAGGCTTGCAGAGGGTAAGACAGACAGCAGCCCTGGAAGAAACAACTTCCTCGGCTTAGATAAACTCTAGAAAGGGGACCCCACATAGCAGCTGCTTCTTTTTCCCTGAGGTTCTAATCTGGAAGTGGCTCATGTCCTTACCAGGACTGCACCTCAGTGAAAACCCTTTGGGGGAGGGCTGGATGAAGACTGCCCTTGGAGGATTTCCCAAAGTACCTCATTCTGGGAGAAGAGGGAGGTGTAAACACTATTTACGGCCCAGCTGGAAAAATCTTACGAACGGGAAACCTGGGAGCAGTCACTTTTTCTTTCTTTCAATACTTGGAAATCTCTGGGGTATCATATTTCCCTGAGGAGCTTCTTTTCATTCTCAGGTCTGCGAAAGGGTCAAGAGGGGAAGTAGCAAAACAAAATCACTTAATTAAACCAGCAAAAATAAAAACCCAAACTCATTCTGAAGGAGGTTTTGTCAGAGATCAGTGTAGGCTCCGGGACCAGCAGGGCAGTGAGGCCAGTGTCCACTGTCAGGGAAAGAGAGGGCTGTGCGGCCACAGACCTGTGCCGGGTGATGATGTCCACTGCAGCTGCCAGCTAACATTCGCTTTCTCACGAACTGCACCGTGGCTCATACGCTTGGGTAGAACTGGGGACGAGCTAAAGCCCACTTCTGTAAATCTGTCTACAGCAAGTCTGAGCCAGGTAGGAGAGAAAGCGCTAAGATGGCTCACCTGGATTGCTGAGACAGCCCTTCAAACTTGTTTGTGGTCTTACTTGAAGATGATGGACCCACATCGTTACCTACAAAGAAAATGAAAAGTTGAAGGTTGCGTCTTCCAACAGCCATGTATGGATATGGGAGGAACAGTACGCCTCAGCCTTGAGAACAGCATTTAAAAGACTTAAGCCAATATGCCATGCACTGGGGGCATTGAAATGTCACAGAAATTAAGTACCATTGGGCTCTGATGCTTTTATTGCTAGCAAGTCAGAGAGGTAAGCAGCCCACTCCTTGAAAAGGCTTCTAAGATCACTGAAGCTGTGATGTCCCATTCACTCAGGATCTTGTCCTCGGCCCAGAGGCACAGACAGAACACTGAATGCCTTGTTCTTGGCCCAGAGGCTAGATGCTGAGACCAATGCCCAGAAAGAGGACTCAGAGGGCTGAAGTCACACGCATGGACACTACTGGAAGGGTATTGCTGACCGGAACGTCCCCTCAGCCACTGTGGACTTGTTCATTCCCATGTTGGGTCGGAAAGTGGAGTAGTAGACACAAAAGCAGAAGCCATTGCTCTCACAGCACTCAGTCTTACAGGAACTATATAGTAATGCAGAACAAAGCGAACATTTAATCAGACTGATTGCTGTTAAAATGAAGAGGAAATGGTGTCTAAAATCCAAGTTAGTAGAGGGTAGAGGAGGTCTTCCTTGAAGAACATCTGTGGAAGAACTTTCTAGTGGGACAGTGGCAAAAACTAGAGGCATACAAGTGGATTTCAGTGTGCTTTACTCAAAATGTGGAAATTAGGTTAGAGTAAGAGTGGGTTTTCTTGTGACCATCCAGCAGGAGGATTGCAGGGAGGTGTTGGGGTCCTAGGGAACCAGCTATCTTGGAGAATCAGGAGATTATATGCTAAGCCTCATTCCATGATGTTCTGCATGGATACTCATCAGCTCTGACAGCTACCTAAATGCTTTTATATCTGTTTGAACAGCCTTCCTCAGAATCCCAGAAGACTGGCATTTTAATCTCCCTTTGAAAGGTAGGCAAATAAGGATAAGTACATGAATGGCTGAAGGCCCCTTGACCAAATGATACACGTAGAAGTTCTGACCACAAACTTATGTGCTCTTCATGACCTCTCATGTTGCCCTGAAGTAACATTAAGAACTACCGGGGCTGGGGATTTAGCTCAGCGGCAAAGCGCCTGCCTGACAAGCGCAAGGTCGTGAGTTCGGTTCCCGGTACCGGAGAAAAACCAAAAAAAAAAAAAAGAACTACCGTTTACTGAGCACTTATTATATGCAAAGTATAGTGCCGAGCACCTCCAGGTAATTTTGCATTTGAGAAGTAATTACTTCTCCCATTTTACAGATGAAGAGACAGGCAGAAAGTCAAAGAAACTTGCCCAGGGTGGAGCTGCTGGTTAGGGCCAGAACTAGGATATAAACCCAGCAGCCCAGCTCTAGCACTTGGGCTCTGAATTCCCAAATTCTATCCTCCCAAGTTGTACTGCACCTTAACAGGGTGCTGAGACTGGATCTTCTGGACAGAATGTTCATCAAGAAACAAGCAAGTTGGCATTACCAGCGCCAAAGACTTTCAAAGTTAGTTCTAGTAAGACAGTCCTTCCAGTGATCCATGTATTTCCATGATCTTACAGTGTGGGGTCTGAGGACTTCTCTGGTACTTCTTATGAAATCTTGAGCTGTGATTTCCCTTACGGCAGGCATTTCTCTCTAGCACCATGCTCAATGCTGAGTCTATAGGGCTAGATAGAGACCTTACACAGTACTTCAGACTTGAGTCGAGCAATCCAAATGTTTGGGGAATAAACTGTTGCATCCACTAATTCCTTACTTCCAGGCAGAAAACAGCAGCACTTCAAACAAATGGCTATTAACCCAGTTATGCACAAATCAACTCAACGCCAGCAGGCTGAGGCTGCAGGCTTTGCTGTCGCACAGGCGAGTCACCACATGGGTGCTGCTGCTCGTGCTCACAGGCCCCAAAGTCCAGAGTTCGGATTTAATCTTGTCCTTAAGTCTCTCAGAGTGACTTGTCACTTCCCAGAGAATGTTTTTATGCTTCTGTAACCTTGTTTCTCTGTTCTTTTCCTGTGATGTCTGTCTCCTACTGCTCCTAGTGAATTAGTAAACAACATTCAAAGAATATCTCCAAAGTTGTTTCCCCAGAATCCTCTGACCACTCCTTCCTTCTTCTTGGGAATAGCTAAGGGTGCCAATTTCAGAGGAGACAAGCTAGTTCTGAATTCCAGCTGTACCATGACCTGTGGGCATGAGCTTGGAGCACACTGCTTGCTCTGCTACACCTCCATCTATACAATGCGGATAGTAATTATACCCTCTGTACTAGATGGCTGCAGAAGTGGTAACTATGGACTTTGGGGCAGAGGGCTGATCCCCAAGAAGCATGAACAAATGGTAGTTATTCTTTATAGCTCTCTAATGAGATGTAATGGAAATGATGCCAATTTACCTCACGAGCAGGTTCTCTAAACTCTGCAGCCCCGTTTTCTAGCACTATGTCTGGCCCATTATGGGGTACAACCAACAGCGCTGCCCCCTCAGCTTCTCTGCCGCAGTGTGATTTCTCATACCTGACTGGGAAGGGATCTGTGCTCAGCTGACTAGGACCCTGTCTTTCTCAGAGCTAGGCTGAGGCCACCTGCTGTGCCCTGTGGGAAAAGTGTGGCATAGAAAAAATTCTGCAAGTAAGACATTACTAGAAAGAGAAGACTGAGGAACAAAAGCATAGGAGCAACTCAATCCTTTTGTTTCTCTCCAAGCAATTTGGAAAAGGCCCTTGATATACCATAAATGTGGATAAGAGGGCTGTAGACAGATATTAGGCAGGCAGCTGAAGAAACTATGGCCGAGACTCTTGGTCCCTGACACTGCCGCTCAGAAGCTGCAGACCGAAAGTTTGTGAAAAAGCAGAGGATAGGAATCACACAAGCAGAAATGGGTTCAAACCCCAGTTATGGAGTTATTGGATTTACGGTACATGCAATGCTTCATTTCTCTGTGCTTCAATGTGCTCATCAGTAAACTGCAGACAACAACAGTCCCTATTTTTTAGCATGGCTCTGAAGGCTCAACAAAAACACATGAAAAATATATCAGATTCACATGAAAACAAATGCTTACATGGTTTTAAATCCCAGTGGCTAAGGTGAGGAATGTCATCCCCAGAGGTGACTCAGGCAGTAATCTGTAGAGCCTGCGTCAGACTTTGGCCTTCTGGAATGACCACTTAGTGCCATGCAGGGTCTCCCTTGATGTGCACTGCACACACTTCTCTAAATGCAGGGTGGAGGCCCCGTGGTGAATGACTCTGTTATTAATTCCAAGAATCTCAGGTATGAGAAAAAGATTAATCTCTTTTTTTTGGTATTTTTGAGACAGGGTCTCACTATGCAGTTCAGGCTGACCTTGAGATCACTTTGTAGCCCAGGCTGGCCTCAAACTCGCAATGATCCTCCTGCCTCAGCCTCCTGAGTGCTGGGATTACAGGTGTGCGCCACCATGCCCCGGCAGAAAAAAGATTAATCTCATACCTACCATAAACTTGATGGTTAGTTGTATTTCTTCTTTGTTCTTTGCTCTAAGACCCTTGGGCCAAATCCATGGTCCACTTTCAGGCCTGGTATATGACTTTAAGTCATGAATTTTGAGAACAGATCACACTCCTGGACTTTATCTAACTCCGCTACTTTTATTCTTTCCTTTGTCCTCATTTCCTTATAATTTAAACTGTTAAAATGTGAGTTGGTCGGTTTAATGTAGGTTATTAAAAAGGGGGGAGGTTTAATGAAATGTCACTTTAAAATCTAAAGTCCCCACAAACTCAAATCTGCCCATCAGTTGATTTTTTCATTCAAAGCTTGCCTCAGAGGTCTCCCGAGACTGACTGCTGAAGCCATCACGAAGTGGGACTTCAGTAACGAGAGGCCTGGGCTACTTGGGGCACTGTGGATATTGTAGTTCTTGCAGATACAAAGCCTAGAGTGGCCCTCCCCATTTAGGCAAGGCTGGAACTGTACTCTAGGGCACCTTGCTGCAGGGGGTCAATGAGGCACCACCTGCACAGCAAGTGCTGCTTACTGGGTCATCTGTGCCTAACACAGCACCTCCTCTACACCTCAGCCTCTGGGCATACAAACAACTGTTGAGAGGAGGAGTGGCCTTACTTGCCTGGCTTTTCTGAGCCCAGGGCCATCACATGTGGCAGAAGGCAGTGTGTGGACAGGGTGAGGACTGCAGGTTCCCAGCCACACAGGCTGAGACAAATTCTGGTCCCCGGGTGGCATCTGTGAGAACTGCGGCAAGCTGCTGGACCCTGCTAAGCCTGGTCTCCCACAGGCCAGGGCCAGCATCTATCTTTGTGGACTGTGGTCTAGAGTCAGGTGAGTTAATCCATGAGAAGTGCTCAGCATGTTGCTCAGCACTTGTGCTCGCCTTATAAAATACCGGGCGTGGTGGCGCACGCCTGTAATCCCAGCACTCGGGAGGCTGAGGCAGGAGGATCATTGTGAGGTCGAGACCAGTCTGGGCTACAAAGTGAGCTCAAGGCCAGCCTGAACTGCATAGTGAGACCCTGTCTCAAAAAGACAAAAACAAACAACAACAAAAAAAGCATGTGTAGTGCTTTTCTCTAAATCTTCTAAGTGGTTAACAGGCATTTTCCTTTTCTCCTACCAGCCATAGAGCTGCATCAAGAAATTGAAGGTACAAAACGCTATTTGAGAGAAGAGCCTCTGTCATGAAGAAAGCGGGGCCTTCTGTGAAGGAGATGCATTATAGCATGCACTCTTGGTCCTGTTTCCATACATCTCAATATCAAGTCCCTGCCTATTCCACTCACTTTACAAGACCAAACTCAAACTCCACCTCCTTCAACTGCCTGCCACCTCCTTCTTAAAGGCCAGCATGGGGGACTGGCTGGGACTAATAGTCAGCACAGAGCAAGTATGGACATCTATGGAGGCAAGGCCTGTCGGTCACAGCCACTCTGCACATGAACTCAATGCCAGAGACGCTGAGTCCAGAAGCAGGAATGTGGCAGGAGAACCCATCACAGGTACAAACTTCCAAGTGTGACAGATCAGACTTCTCCTCTGCTGAAGAGGCACTGCTAGTGCAGGCAGGTCATGGGGGAGATGACAGTGCTAGCTGTATGGCTGGCTGGAGGGCTGGCAGCATCTTCTCTGTAGACCAAAAAGAACAGGCCAAGATGCAGAGCTGAGACTTCTGGGGATACTGGGAATGCATCTTGCATGTGGGATGGATGTGAATCTTTAGAGGCCAAAGGCCTCACTAGAAGAGGTTGAAACAGACCAGCTAACGATATCAAGTTTTAAGCCTGGAACTCGTGTATGTGACTATTAGGAAAAGGAGTCTACGTCAAAGTAGGCAAGTTAGCAATTTCTTTTCTTTCTTTTTTTAATTTGAGATGGGGTCTTGCTGTGTATGTAAGCTAGGCTGGCCTTGAACTCACTATGCAGCCTAGTCTGGCCTCAAACTCATGGATCCTCCTGCTTTAGCCCCACTGCTTGGATTACAGGCAGGCAGCATCACATCCAGCTGTTTCTTTTTTTGAGGTCTCATTAAGCTGGCTTCAAAATCATAACCCTTCTGTGTTAGCCTTCCAACATTAAAGACTGTGAGATGAAGAGACTACTATAAGAAATTCAAGTAGACCCTGAACAACTGTATCAGGCATTTCTTTAAAAGATAGGCAAAAGCAGTTTCAGAAACATTCAACACAAATGAACAGAGAGAAGAATACTCTAGGATGAAGACATCATGGACTACAGGCTCAGATTTGAGAGGCCACAATGTAGTCTGGGCACTTCCTGTACTTCAGTATGACAGACTCATCCCATGCCTGGGGCAGATGGAGGCCTGTGTCTAGCCCAGAGCAATGGTAGTCCAAAGGCCCTCGTCTCTATCTTGTCTCGATGGGCTAAGCCATGGTAGATTGAGGGGAACATGAGAGCTCTGGCAAGAGGGGTACACGGGGGAAGCCGAAAGGACCAGGGAGGCTGATTTCCTCAGTTCCTGACTGGTGCTCAGCCTGACTCCCGCACTTGGCTTCTAGAACACAATAGCAGCAGGAGGCATGGCTCAGAACCACTACACAGTGACTGTGTAACACAGAGCATGAGATCAGGAGATCAGGATCAGAACAAGTGTACTCTGCTGGTGAGACGACCAGCTGTGTCCACACACAGCCCATTACGTACCTGTATCAGCAGCTGCATCCACCTGCACACAGACCACACACAAGTAACGGCCTTGAGAAGTCCAGAATTAACATTTGGAGCTGTTTGTAAATGGTCACCAAACCCACATTAAGTGGAAGGGTGTCACTTCTGCTGAGGACAAACTTTGAGTTCTGTTGTAGGGGCTGCCTTGAGGGGCTCACAATGGCTGCTGAGGTCCACATCTGTGCAAGGCTTTCATGCTCCCTGCTGACTGTTAGGGAGGTAATAATTTTCACAAAGTGGTAACAACTTATTTCTTAGTGAAAAAGGCCCCAAAGCTACCAACAATGAAGATGAGAAAGAAAGGCCCAGTGCCAGTATCGCTCCTGAGTGAAATGAAAGAGGACACCTCAGGGAGTTATGAATTTCAACTCAGAAAAAGAAATTTGGAGAAGATATTTAAGAATGCTGGAGTCTCTATAAGAGGAATAAATACAGGCACTATGAATTACACAGGAAGAAAACCAATTAAACAAGAGGACCAACATCCAGTGCAATTTGGAAAGAAGGTTAATTTGTGATATGAAGTCTATATAGAAAACCTGTGACTTTTGAGACAAGGTCTCGCTACATATGCTGTTTAGCCTGGCCTTGAACTCACTACGTAACTCAGGCTGACTTCAAACTCATGGCAATCCTCCTGTCTCAGCCTCCTGAGTGGTGGGATTATAGGCGTGCACCACCATGCACGGTGGAAACTTGTGACTTTCAGTTTTTTAGGGTAATTCTTTGTGACAGATTTGGGGAGCCTGGAAGTCATGGGAATGCAGCCCCTAAAAACACCTAGGACAACCTTGGTACTTAGGTATGTACATGCCTTTATGCTTTCATTCCTCCCGCCTTGCTTGCTTTTCCAGGGAACTGATTAACACCACTCTTACGTGTGCACTCCTCTGAAACCTCTGCTGGCTTTCTCATGCAGTCTGACACTATTTTCCAGCACTTCCACAGTGTGTGGTCCACATGGGCACAAGGACAAGGAAAAGCACACATGCTGTTCACTCCTCTGGTTCTCCACTGCACCACGAACTCCGCAAGCACACACCTGAGAAGGCCCAAGCAGCACACTCAGCAGGTTCTCTCAATATGCCTGCTGAACTGAAGAACACGTGGCTAAACAAAGACACATTTGTGTATACACACATCCCAGGGTGTCAGGGCCAGACAGCTAACAGGTGTGCCCATCTGTTTAGCGGATAGTATGTTTTTTCCCAAAACCTCGACGAACTCCTGACACTTGAGATAGGCTTTTGAGAAAGTATTTAAAAGCATTAAGCTGAACTATCTATCTACACGATAAACACAATTCTACAAAAAGCCACTGCGAAGCTCACTGGTAGGAAGAAGTGACACACGCAGAGCAGCACACCCATTCAGCGGGGCTTCTCTGTGTGTCAGGCAGGGGCCAGGACCCTGCTGGCGATGGGGCGGCCCTGCCTGCATAGGAGGGATACTACTAGTACGCTGGCAGGGATTACGGAAATGTTATCGATAGGAATTTGTCACTTGCAGTCATTGTCACTGAACTGATTGAACTAGTGTTTTTGGAAAGGTTATTATCCAATGTTAACATTCACTGTGTGCTAGGCGTGATTCCAGGTAGTACAAACACAGGCGACAACAGGACAGACAAGGGAGCTGCTTCATGGAGTGTACGTTCCAGTGGGGACACAGACAGGTAAATACAGTAGTCCTCAACTCAGACAAGTAGCTCGAGAGAAAACGAACTCCTTTAGAGACGAGGGCTGGGGAGACAAACATGCAGGATGAGAACTGAGCGGTGACAGGAAGCCAGCCTTTCAAGGAACAAGACAGTGCTGGGAGTGGCAGGTCCTCTGAGGAGGGAAGGAGCAGGGCAGCCAGGAGCTGAAGGAGGTGAGGGCAAGAGCAGTGACGAGAGATCTGTATGTGAGGCCCTCTTGGCCCCTGGTGTACAGAACTGGCATTAGCTGAAGCTCAGCAGGAAATCGTCAAAGGGTGTTAAGGGAAGTGTGACCATGGCCTGATTTATACTTTATGAGAAAACCATCCTGGTTGCTGGGAGAGAATGGATTACTTAGCTCTTCTGAGCTTTTATTTCCTCTTCAGTGCAATTAATACCTACCTCACAGAGCTGCCATTACGACTGAATGAGATTTAGGACATGCTCAGCACCTCACTATTGTTACAGTCAGCCCTCCGTACCTGCAGGTCCCACAACCATGGACTCAAACAACTGTGGATCAAAAATACTCAGGAAAAAACTGTCTGCACAGAACATGTACAGACTTTTTAAAATGTTATAATAAAAAGTAAAAAAGGAGCTTTTGTCACTTATACTTTAACTATATTATATATTTTATATGCAACCCAAGACAATTCCTCTTTACTCAAAAAAGAAAAAAACAGTGCGCCATGGGTTGGACATGTGTGAATGTAATATACTTAGGTCATTAGGTTATATGCAAATACTATGCTATTTTACATCATTTTATATAAGAGACGTGAGCATTTACAGATTTTAGTTCCCACGGGAGACTGGAATAATTCCCTGATGATACTGAGGGCAACTGTATTTACTGCTGTAATAGTTTTTAATGGCCCTACGCATTTCTTGAGATGTTTCTTAGCCTTCAGAGGCAGGCATAATCATACCAACATATGTCCAGGTCCTCATTCAGTATGCGTGCAGTTTGGTCCACTTCTTGAATGTGCTAACTGTCCAGTGACCAGTGGAGCACCATGCACGTCCTGACCCTGGGCAGCTTTGGCCCTGACTTTAGGTTAACTTACCCCAAGGAACTGCGCCTTTGTTTGGGGGCCCATGAGGTAGTGGGCTGGGAGGGTCGGATAGGGTTCTCTTGTGTCCGGGTGGTGGGGGAGGAGGCCTCTTCTTGGATAGGGTGGAGCTGCCACTAGAGGTCTGTGTGCTTAGAGGGAGTGTTGAAGGTGGGCCAGTTGGACCTAGAAAGGAAATTGAATGGGGCAGGAAGGTTAATCCCAGTCTCAGAGACACAGAACAGCTCGTACGCAATTACTTCCACACAGCAAAATGTGGTCTGACACACGGAGACAAAAGAAAACAGCTGGATGTGGCCAAATCCACCAATCCAACATTCACAAATAGGGTTTAAAACAATTGTTGGTTAAAAAAAGAGAAAATTACAACAGGAGAGGAGGGTGTGGCTGTTAAGGAACAAAATGCTAGTCAACACAGACTGTGAATGGGTGTAGGTCATCATTTAGGGGCAATGGAAAAGAAACACACACGCTTTAACCCAACGATATACTGGAATCATCACTAAGTCCACTGAGGAAGAAGGCACACAGAGCTACCAGCAAAGAAATCAACAGGGAAGGCGCACAGTGTTATATAACCTAAACCGTAAGCTTCACATGTTGAAATAGGAATGGATTCATGTAACAGGATTTTTCCTCTGCACTACATCTTTCTCTTTTAGTCAGCAAGCTGAAGTTTTTTCTGTAATACGTTTCTAGACAATAAAAGACCTAAAGTTACCTAGAAAAAAAAAGAAACCCCACACCTTACTTTTTGCTTCACTTCTGAATAGTTCTAGAAATCATAAACCACCAATTATATCGGAAGCTAGTGGAGTGGGTTTTTAAAAGCATTCATGGGAGTAATGTGCATGTCTTAGTTTTGCTTATTCAAAGTGACACTGAAGTGGCTGGTATGTGTGAAGCATTACGTGATGGGCACCTGGACAAGTATTTCCTTATGGAAAATTACAAGCTGTATGGTTTAAACATGTCCATGAACAATTTCTTCTGCAAACATTTAGAAACATTAAAAAGGAAACTAGCAACAACAACAAAAAGCTAAGAACACTGCCACATCAAATATTTAACATAGGAGAGTAGGTACCTGGTGATCCAGAAAGGTTCCAAAACAGCTTTATACGCTGTGTGTATTAAAAGAAAAGCTTAGCCAGGTGTAGTGGCACACACATACAATCCCAGCAATCGGAGGCTGAGGCAGGACTGCTGCAAGTTCAAGGCCAAGTTGGGCTACACATTGAGTTCAAAGCTAGCCTGAACTACATAGTGAGCCCCTGTCTCAAACAGACAATCAACCAAGATGAAAATGAGAAACAAACAAAGCATAGCAAAATGTAATTACTGCTGACCTCTTTCTTGGGTAAACAGTATTTCCCATCATCAATCAACACTCAGTACTAAGACTGACAAATTCTCAAAGATCATCTAGTCTTGTCAGTAAATCGCGTTAGTGTCAATCAAGTGAATAGTCTGTATTAGGATTAAACGGTCATAGCCATATGACTTATCGTTCTGCCTCACTGATGAAGTCCATGATAGAAACTTCATAGTTACCCTAACTCTACACCTTATCATGGTATCAATTACTGCAGTTTCAGAAACTATTTTCTGTTAGAAAAAATAAGGTGACTGTTATGGCCTTGATTGTATAATGCTTTGTAGTTTTCAAAATGTGTCTGTATGCTGTTTCTTTTGATTTTCGCTAACAGTCTTGTGAGGTACATGGGTCCAGTACTGTTCCTGTTTTGCAGCCAAGAAAATGAAGGGGTCGGTGTGAAGAAGTCACACAGACATAAGGGGCAGAGCAGGGCAGAGCAAGCGTCGGGGCCGGGTGAGGCTCTCGCCCCATCCCTGAAGCCGAGGCAGCATTTCCTATGCTTGGCGCATGAGGAAAACAACAACAAATGTTCAGTATCAGGAAGTATAACTTTCTTCTGGGAAATAAATGCATAATAGATAATGGACAATGGTGAGATTCTCTAGCAGTTTCATCTTTATCGCCATCTACAGACCTTCTGAGGCAGTGCATCTGAAAAATCAGTGGGGTTCCAATTCCTATCAAGAAACAAAATCTGCAAAGATAAACTGCTAATGGCACTCTCTGAGAAGCTGCACAGGAAGTGACTCCAGGAGGATCACACCCAGGAGTTGTGCAGTCACTGCAAACCAAGCAGAATCCAGCCTTAGAGGGTCTAGGAACTTGGTCAGACGTGGTAGGCAAGAGACTGCTTCAGAAAGAATCGTGCTCCGACCCACGGCTGAGCACTCCGCCTTGGTAACAGCCTGCTTCTCCTCCTGAAAATTCAGATAGGATGGAGTTCTCTCTTCATCTGGCATCCTCATCTGTCACTGGTCAGCTCAGATGTGACCTTACCCAGAATTCTTCTCTAATCCACCCTTTCTCTGGAGAGACTGCTTCTCTGAACTTTTATAAATTTAAAGGTGCTAAATATCTTCTACTTTGTTTCACAACTGCTGCTTCTCTCCCCTCAGACTGTGCACCTCCATAGAGAAAAGATCTGTACTCTTCCTCTGTCCCAGTGCTGGCGCTGAGCACACCCTTAGTACTCGATGCATGTCTACAGGAATGGTTCACAGTGGAGGTCAGCAGGGCGCTTTCCCAGCGATCTGTGTATCTGGTTTTCAGTACAGAAGATACCCCAGAGGTCTTCCATCTGGGAGGTCAAACAAAGGTACATCTTTGAAATTTCCAAGAAAAAGCCAATACCTACAAGATAGCTTGACAAATTAACCTGACAGTTTTAAAAAATCTTGTCTGTAGAGGTATAACTTACATATTTTAACATGTCATTTAGGGGGACAAATTATATCTAAGAAGTGAGAAGAAGTAATGGACAAATGCACATATTGTCATCATTTCCTAATGCTTTCTTAAAATGTATTTAAAATTGACAAATTAGTATTGCATATATTTATTGTATGCAACATGCTATTCTGAAGTATGTACATACTGTGAATGACCTAATTAACATGCATTACCTCACATTTATTTATCTGTGGTGAGAACACTTAAAAGTCTACACTTGGGAATTTTCCAGAATACATTATTATTAACTAGAGTCGCCACACTATGCAACAGAGTTCTTGAATTTATTCCTGCTATCTAACTGATCATGGTTTTTATCATATAAAGCCTGAAGGAAGAGAACGTTTATGTTAACTATTTTGAAAGTAGATTAAAAAAATAGTATATGTATATGCAGAAGAAAACTCCATGTGGAAGGACAGAGCCACTGATTCCATGTTCATGGGGGAAACAGGCACAGAGAGGTGGACTGGCTAAGTCAGCAGCAGGGCCGGCCAGGATTCAGGCACAGCAGGCTGGTGCCTGTGCAGGACGCTGCTCTGTCAGCTCATCTCCTCAGAAAACAGCACTAGCTGTTCATCTGTCCTCCAATCTCTTTCAATGACACAGACAACTGAGAGAAAAGCATTGGATTCAGGGGTTTAGGATTGGTTCGTTAACAGTTGCTCATACATCCCTGAGCTCCAAGAGTACAAGGATTTTCTGTTTTCCTTTCCACAGGTCACTCAATTGGAGAGCCTGAGTCAGTGGCCACAGTTGAGGGCAAAAATCACAGACAATGCTCTTAGTCAACACTGGTGAGTCTTGTGCAGTATGTTAAAAAGGACTGGGAGAAACTGATAAAGGCAAAACAAACCAAAAAACCCCAAACACAAATCCAGTATGAAGCACAGACAATAAGCCAGGAGAAGCTATGGACTCGCAGCAGTCAAACTGCTGTCTTTGTCTGGAGTAAAAAACACCTGGAAACTGCCGTCATCAATACAGCATGAATAAGTACTGATTGGAAAATCTCTCCCAAGTGTGAATCACCCAGTAGCACACTTTCTTAACGGCAGGCCGCTGCAATAAGTGCAGACATGTTCTCCTTTTCCATTCATCTCTGTCCTCTGGAACTCCTGCTACAGGCCCTGGAGGGAAGCTGGAGAAATGCTGTATAAAATGCTTACACAGCTGTGTTTGGGCAAAACTGCTGCAAACATTTCACAGAGATTTTCAGCAAGTCAACTCTCACACCCCCAGGACATCTGGTGTCATTTTATGCATGCCCCCTCCTTACTCTGACCACCTATTTTTGGGACATGCTCTCACTGATTCTTTCCGTTGTTGTTTATGTGTTCAACAAGCACAGACACCGAGGAGCACTGTACTCTCTGCATGCTGGGACAGCTCCTTTGCAATAAGTGGGGGAGTAAACAAAGGCTTCCTGGCCCCTCTGTGGAACTGTGAGCTGCACCTCCTTGCTCTGCCAGCAGCACCACTCAATGGCCCAGGGGCTGTTCCACTGTTTCCTGGCCACACAGTGCCAGCTCCATGACAGCAGGAGCATTTCTCCCATCTCTGTTCCCACTCCTGGAGTATTTATTCCTGGGATATTTGTTGGCCTGAAGACATGCAGTGGGGTGGAGCAAACCCACAGGTGCTGAATGCTCGCTGTGTTCACTACTCCACAAACTTCATCCCAAGTTCTCTAAGCAGGGACTCAACAGGGCAGATACCCTGTACTCATTTCTCAGATGAAGACTCTGAAACAGCCTACAGCTAAGTGTTAGGACAAGACACGTGCAAATGCAGAATGGCCCTTACGGGAGAAGGAATCACAGTCTTTTTGTGGGGCAAGGAAAAGAGGCTTCTTGGAAGAAAAAGAAGTCTGAAAGCGTCTCAAGGGTTCACAGCTGCTAAGGTAGCTGATGTTTGGCCTGAGAGAAGAGCTGCCTTACGCACGCCATCACTCTTGCACTCTAGTCTTTGTCTAATGAGGGTAGACTCTTCACCTTAACTGACAGCTAGGGTTGCATCTGGCTGATACTCTCTATGGCACCAAGCCTTTAGTGACAGCATCTACTGGGGCCTGCAGCGTGCCAAGCACTGTGTGGCTTTTGTGCAGGGTCTGCTGGTTTATCAAACTACGGCGAGAGCCTGTCTGAGGCTGGAAATCTGCACTACAGCAAATGTGTATGAAACGCAGGGTCAATGCTGACAAGTATTCACATCCTGTGCAAAGGGCTCCACAAAGCCTGATTCCAGGGGCCTCATGTCATGAATGGCAATGAGCATATCAGCTGGTTCAGGTCCTAATAGCTTGGAAAGTTAAGTCTTTTTTTTTGAATTTTAAAAAGACAGAGTCTCACTGTGTAGTTCAAGTTGGCCTTGAACTCACTATGTAGCCCAGGCTGGCTTCCAGCTTGAGTAATTGTCCTGCCTCAGCCTCCCAAGTGCTGAGATTATAGGCATGCACCATCATGCCTGGCAAAAGTTAGTCCTTCCAGGCAAATTACCCCTCTTGAATCAGATTTATCATTCACTTACTTAACAAATCCTTTGAGTTAAGGTGTCTACACATTGCCAGGCCTCACTGAAGCACCTCTTAATTTAGCAGTCTTGGGTGACATCGCTGTAGTGTCTATTCCTTAAAGGATTCCCTTCTTAAAAGATGAGAAGCTGCAAAGGCACAATGACTGCAGTGGCATCCTTGGCAGAGCACTAAGCACCAGGTGCTGAGCTAAATGTCTCCTATGACTGTCATTCAACCTGCACAACCATCTCCTGTGAGACAGTGACTCTGTCAGGGGCAAGTTTTTGTCCTTGTTACACAAACAGTATGAAGTTGAACAATGGAAGAAAGCCACGATTCTTAAGTTTGAAATTCTTTAAAAGCTCAGTTAAATGAAACAAATCAACCACGCAAAAACAAGCAATGTGTGTCTTTAAGTGCCCGTCCCATGGGGCGAGTGCTGCAGTATGGTACTGCATCCCCTCACGTTTTTCCACACTCTGGAAGTATCAATAGTCATCGATGTCCCCTAGTGCACAGGTTTGCATTTTACAAAATACTTTCTCCACACACTGTCTTGCTGGATTCTGATGACAGCTTCACAAGGCAGGCAAGAGAAAGCTGAGGCACCTTCTTCAACACAGAAAAGAAGGAACTAGCAGATCTAGTTGGAAGGCCGTGAGGTCCACTTTAATTTTCTATACTACTCCAGGACCATGTGACCTGAAAAGAATTTCTTAATCCTGCTAGGGCTCAGTTTCCTCATCTGCACAGTGGGATGCAGCTTGTGTTCACCTTTCAGCATTCTATGAGTGCTAAAAAAAAAAAAAAATTCCAAGTTCTAGGACACTCTTGGCCTCAATCACTTCTAGTCTTAAATGTACACTTACTTCACTTACTCTCTCTGGACCTCACCTCTGAAGAGGGGTCAGGCAGCACAGTGTTCCTACATGAGGCCGAGGAAGGTGAATACAGAATTCTCAGTTGTGGTGTTGAGACTGGAGCTCTGCTCAGCCACAAGGGGGCTTTGCTTTGTGGTACTTCAGGCAAAAATTTCCTAAATTTTGATGAAGCAGCTGAGTTTCTTGAAAATATTCCTAAGCTGGGTTCAATGGAATCCCTGCTACTGCCCCTCCTGCATGCCTCTTACTGTGGAAACTTTGTCATGAGCATCTGTTTCTGCCTCACCACAAACCATCATCTTTTAGACCCAAAATTCATATTTGTGAAGATGACTTTTGCTGCAAAGAGCCATAGCTTGGCTTTCCAGAGTATGGAGAAATGGTTCTCATGCAAATGGTTCTATCTGCAGAATAAAGAGGAGTAAGTGTAGGGACCACAAAACAGAACTATCTCTGCATGAGCATCAGCTAACCTTTAACAATGTTTTCTAGTACCTCCATTCTAAACATTACCAGTTTTCCAAATGCAATGACCTATGAGTCAAGGTAGCCATGTCCCTTATAAAAGTCATAATATGGAGGCTCTACCCTCATGTCTCACCAGTAGACAGACAAAAGCTCCAAATTTGATGTCCTGCTATGAGCAGCAAGGAGGGACGCTTACTGTAGTAGGGAGGGAGTTCTATTTTCAATTATGAGCTCTCTTTTTAAGGGGAAGGATAAACAGTCTATCCTTAGTTGACCACAGTTGGTAAGGACAAGTCTTTAAGCTCTTGTTTCAGCAGCTGAATCACTAAATAAATTTAGTCTTTGTTTTCTGGGTCTTTGGTAAAGAGCTACTTAGAATTTATTCAAGGCAGTAGAGGTATGCTTGGCACTGAGCCTGAGTGTTTGTTATGGGTTTTCGTGTCCCCCTGAGATAAAATTACAGAAAGCGGGGGAAGAAGTGTGTGTTGGTCCCCAGGACTGATGCCAGTTTCTTCTGTAACCCAAGTGGCAGATTCCTGATGATCTGGAAGCTCTCTGAACAGATATAGAGAGGTATCTGTGCAGACAGGGCATTGTATCATGTCAGTAATCACAATAAGGAAAAGTGAAATCTTTCAGAGTCATCTCTTCTACCACTTTATTTGGCCTGGGACCTTTCCACAGTCCTCTCTAGGGTGCACAAAGAGCATCTCTGCTTTGTCAGGTGGTGCCCTGGAGAGAGTGATTTCCTAGGCAAACAGCAGCATAGCACTCACCACTAGACCTGAAGCTTGATGTGTTCATGATTTTTAAAACTATGTTCCAATACAATGCACAGAATGGTAAGAAACATGGGCAGAGCAAGTCTTTGGCTACATGTGCTATGAGTGTCACAGCCACTGGTTATCTCTGATGAGAAATGCTTAGGCCAAAGCTTTAGTTTAACTTTCTTCCATTATTTTATGATGCATGAGGCCATTTGGGGTCTCTGTAAGAACACAGCTCCCATTTATAACATGATTTCAATGAAGAATAAGCTCTGAAAAAACACTGCTTTGAATAAAGCTCACATTCCCCAGAAAATAGCCCCAGTGTGATTCAAATAGGCATGGCATTGTGCAGCGAGAGGCCCTCAAGACCTGTGCTAGCATGGGCTGAGCACACAGGGAGAACCCTGCATTTTGATTTACTGGCAAAGACCACACTTGACGCTGTAGCTCAGGGAGCCTCTCAACTATCCCCCTGGGTGGGGATGACCCCTGTGCTGGCATTTGTGTCTTGTCTTGTCCCTATTCAGGCATTAACATGCTCTCTGTCCAAGGAGCACACAGCATGGGGGCCTCAGTGCTGCAGAGCAGGGTGGCAGGTATGTAAAAACTGAGCTCCACATCTTCCAGGTGAAGCTCCTCTCCAGGTAGCATCTCAGAGAAAACAGTCTTCAAAGGAGAGTGCAGGACACAGGCTAGGATCCCAAGCAGCCGAGAACCTTAGGCCAGTGCCTTGGCATCTCTGAACCACAGTCCCCTCATCTACGCGATGCCAGCATCTACCCTGTTTGAGATCATGGAATGAGAAGTGCTTGCCTTAGGGCCTCATGGAAGGGACATGCTCAGCCACTGGTACCCACCATTATTACTACTAGCACCTTCAACACAGAGGCACTTACTATGAGAAAAGGAACATTCTGGGCCGGGGATATAGCTCAGTGGCATAAACGCATGCCTGGCAAGCACGAGGTCCTGAGTTCGATTCCCAGTACCAAAAAAAAAGGAATATTTTAAAGGATGGAAATTTTACCCCATGTTACAAACAACATAGGTTTTGGAGCCACGCAGATATTAGGACTGTATCTCTTTTCTACCACTTAACGGTTGTGTGATCTTGGGCAAATTATTTTACCTCTTTGAGCCTTGTTCCCTCTTCTGTAAAATGGACATAAAGGCACAGGACTATTGTGAGGCTAATACAAGATAATGGACGGAGAGTGCCCAGCAACACTGCCTGTCTTGCTGCTGGTACCTGGGAAATGGCAAGATCCCTATTTCACACTGTCTTTGACAATACATTCCACACGGAGCCACTCAAACATACCTTCAGTTCTGAGCCCACAGCTGGGTGGGCTACCAGCTTTGAGGATGGAGCTGCAAAGCACTTCACAAGCCCATACCTTTCCCGGCGTTCCTAGGAGGCAGAGGGGGAGCCTCTGTAGTTGGTGATGTGGGCGAGTCTGTGCTTGTGGAGACAAACATCTGGTTGGTGAAGGCTCCGTAGGAGAGCCGTTGCTTGTCCCGTGGAGTGCTGAATCCTGGCAGTGCCAGCTTGTCTTGCGGGGAGATGCTAGAGGAGTGGCAGAAGCTCTGAGGTCTGGGTGAGCGCTCTTTCTTGACTGGGCTTGGCTGGCGGATGAAATAACAGTGGGTGAGATGACAACTGAGGACTAACCCTAAGGTGTATAAGGACCTCAGCAGACTAGGTTCAGGTGGTCAGCTGGATTCGTGCAGCTCTTGTGCTGCCTGAGGTCAGCCATCGCAAGCACTTCACAGCGATGACAGTGCAAGGGAAGACACACTACTGCCACTTCCATGGCCCATCAATCAACTAGCCAGTACTGCAGGGATCCTCAGAGTACTCAGAGAAGCACAGCATAAGGTTATAGTCAGATTTAGCCCTTCACTGACAAACACCTTCCCTGTGCAGGGCACTTTTCACCAACATTCCAACAGCATTCCCATCTATCTGTAATATGCGACACGAAGTTCCTTTCCCTGCTCAATCCTTCAACACTGAAGTTCTCAATCTTCACTACTGTTCAATTTACACCCTGTTGGAAAGGCAGCTCATTCATACCAGGGCTTCGAGGGGCCATGTGTATGCTGATGACTCACAGACTCTTTCAGGTCTCAAGCATCTGCAACCGCCTGTGCAGTGTCTGCTGTTCTATGTGTAGTGACAGCATTAACGTTCACTCAACTGCCAAGTAAGAGACCTCAAGTCAACTGGAACCCCAGGGACTGCATGGACACCTCAGAAACAGCCCTCAACCCATTGCTGCTGGGTGTCCAGTTTCCACTGCTGCACTAGCTTCTGGAATGGCCTTGCCTCCACGGCCAGAACTAGTCAGAACCCTTACTCTTCTGATAAGAAACCTCTGCTGGCTTCTGAATGCTTGCTTGGATACAAGACAAAAGGCCAGGCTCGCCTCATAAAGCCCTTGCTGATCTGGCCTGCCTGACTCTGCAGGACACCATCCTACCCCTGCCCCCAATCATCAGGAGGATGCACTTCACACAGGTCCTCTTCAGACATCCAGGCACTACCATGACTCCTTGCCGTGGCTCATGGTGCTTCCCTGGGTGAAATGACTCCTTCCTCCCCATCTCTGTCTTTGCAAATGCCCATCTACCCTCAGAGAATGATCTCCAGCGCCATTTCCTTGATCTGAACTATATTGCTTGCCAAGGTTCAGGAGCTGCTTGGTTCTCTGAATACTTCTCAGGAATTTGCTCAAACTCTCAGTATCATAGTTAGCATACTGCTTTGTAATTTATCTTCTCTTGAAGAGGTGAAGAGCTTCAGTACCTTTTTGAACATTCCTTATATCCTGCATGGCATTCAAGAGAATGAACTTCCAGAGTCAGTTAAGAACTACCTCTGAAAGAGTGATAGAAAACTAGGTTTAATCCACAGAACTGTCTTTACTAGCTATAAGAATTTACACAGGTTGTTAAGTCCTTTAAATTTTCTTTTCTATAAAATGGAGGAAATACCAATATCCTTTATGCACATTTGGTAAAGATGGACTGAAATAACATAAGTGCTTAACATAGCCCCTGTCCATATTTAAATACTCCATAAAAACTACTTTTAGTGTTTATTAACTGCTGCTTTGCAAGTTAATTTGTATGTCAGCACAGCTAGTTTATGGGGTCCCAGTGTTTGGTCAAATTCCAAAGCTGATGTTGCAACAGTTTTCTTTTGGCAGTGGGGTGGTGGTGAGGATGTGTGGGGCGGAAAGGGTCGGGGATTGAACCTAGGGCCTTGTGCATGCTAGGCAAGTAGTCTACCACTGAGCTAGACACCTAGACTAAAATATCTTTTTTGTGTGTGTTTTTGAGACAGGGTCTTGCTATGCAGTTCAGGCGGGCCTTGAGCTCACTTTGTAGACCAGGCTGGTCTTGAACTTGCAATAATCCTCCTGTGTCAGCCTCCTGAGTGCTGGGATTACAGGTGTTAGCCACCATGCCTAGCTAAAATATCTTTTAAGATGTGATTAACCATCAAAATGAGAAGGTTTTGCATTCCCCTCCACGTGAGCAGGTCTCATCCAGTGAGTTGGAGGGCTCAAAGTAAAAGAGCAAAGAATTCTGCTTCCAGATTGCCTTCAGCCTTAATTCTGTATCACCTCTTGCAGGGATTTGTACCACTCACAGTGGGCTGGGCCAATGCCTTAAAATAAATTTCTCCATCTCTTTCTATGCTATCTGTTCTGTTTCTCTGGAGAAGACTGACTAATTCAGCTGTTGAGAGGTGCCCAACAGGGATTGGTGGTTTTGCATCCAAAAAGGTTCCTGGTACATCAGGTCATAAGACCAAACTGATGCACCTCATGGGAAATGGCTCCTGTCCATACAATGCAGAGAAGCTGGGAAAGGACGAGGGAACTCAGGGCACCCTTTGTACTTACTTTGTCATCTAGATCGTCATCACTTTCATCCATCTCCTCCTGTCGAAGGTTCCACTCATATTCAACGTGGACGTGTGGGTTGAACTTGCCAGACTTAGCTTGGGAAAGCTAGAAGTAACAGCAAGAGTGTAACATTTTAAACAAAATGCCAAACATTGTAAACACCCCAATGTGAGGCAAACACTGAGCAAATTCCCCTTTATTCCTGCTTTCAAATGTATCAGGCTGGGGATATAGCTCAGTGGCATAAGCGCCTGCCTGGCAAGTGTAAGGTCCTGAGTTCGATTCCTGGTACCAAAAAGAAAAAAAAAAAAGGAATCAGCAGCAGCTGCACTATGGATGCAACTCTGATAAGACAAGCTAGACTGCTATATGATAGGTCCCAGGGACTGTAAAAAATTATAGATACAGCCTTTCTTATTTTGATACTATTACTTTTCTTTCAAATAAAAAGCTTTCTCAATATCAAAATGAGTCTTAGGCTGGGCATGGTGGCACACATCTGCAATCCCAGCATTCGGGAGGCTGGGCAGGAGGATCATTGTGAATTTGAGGCCAGCCTGTGCAGTAGTGAATTTAAGCCCAGCCTGAACTAATGGTGAGACTGTCTCAAAAAACAAACAACTCCATAGGGACACCCTGCCTGGAAAAGACAAAAACAAAAAAAAACCAAACAAACCCAACCCAACCCAACCCAACCCCAAAAAAGCCACTATAAAAGAGTTTCAAAACTGCAAATTCCTGTCTGGAAAGCAAATTCAGGAGTCTTTCAAGTTTCAGAGGTAGGGCCTAGGCCAGTGATGGCAAACTTTTTAGAGTTTTCAATGATGAAAGCACTGCAGCATTCATGCCATTAGGTCCACCACCACTGTCCCAGTCCTTTTCTTATTTATAAAATGCAGGCAGTGATAGCCTGCCTCAAAGGATTCTTCCTATTTTTTGAGATACGAACTCCCTATTTAAGTCCAGGCTCTTCTTCAACTCCCTATGGAGTACAGCTTGGTCTCAAACTCATGATCCTCCTGCTCCAGCCTCTTTTGTGCTGAGATTACAGTGTATACTACCATGTTTGACTCTCAAAGAAGTCATTTAAGAATAAAAGAAATACAACTGCCAGGCCTGGAATCTGGCACTTAGCAGACACCTGTGGGAATGTAACTTTTTTCCTGCTATTTCTTCCATGCGTTATGGTTTGACTGTGGTCTGTCCCCTCTGCAACTCATGTTACATTTAATACCCATTGTGAAGGTTTAAGTAAGTGGGAGTTTAACTTGACTACTGTTTTCAGAGGGGAGGCCTTTGGGAAGTGGTGAAGATTAGATAAGGTCATCCATGACTGAATACTGGTGGCTTCGGAGAAGTGGGAAAGAGGTCAGTGCACACACACACATACACATCTGTCTCTCATGGCTCACTGCCCTGTGCCAGCAAGCAGGCCATGAACCAGAGGTGCAAGCCAAGATAAACCCCTTTCTCTATAACTCGCCCATGGTGTGGCACTGTTATCACAGACTAGGACGCCATGGTTAGGAGTACTACATGAGCACAAGGTCCAGATTACTAAGCAAGAGCTAGTGAAGTACAACACGGTGCATGTGTGTGGAAGAGCAGAGCACAGTCCTGAGAAAAGCAGGTTCAACGTTGTGGAAACCAATACACCCGGAGCTTCACTCGCCTAATTTTTGGAAGTGCTTCTCAAACATGTCTGTGCTGTTAGCTGCAGGGAAACCCTAATGGTCTGGCAAGTCAAAAACAGGACCTCAATCCATAATGCCACACGGCAACAACACTACCTCCCAAGTGCCTTTCAGTACCCAAGTCTTAACTATGCTTAAAAGGCGTGTGGAGGGCAGACTTGCTATTTTACCACTTCTTCAAACACAGCTTAGTGCTGAGTGCATTTCTTTCTCTTTCTTTTTGAGACAGGGTCTCGCTATGCAGTTCAGGCTAGCCTTGAGTTCACTTTGTAGCCCAGGCTGGTCTCGAACTCGCAACGATCCTCCTGCCTCAGCCTCTCTAGTGCTGGGATTACAGGAGTGCACCACCACGCTTGGCATGAGTGCATTTCTTCAGGCAATGTTTAAAAACATGAATATGCTTCTTTATTTCCAATTCCTGCTTCTCCAAATGACATTTTTTAAGGCAACTAATATCTAATAAACCCCCTCTTCCAATTTTGCTTACCAGATCTTCACACTGGGTAGCTTTTAGTCTCTTTGCTATGTCCAAGGCAGTTTCTCCAGCCTGGTTCACTAAAATAGGGGGAAATAAATTTCTATTATTAATCTAGGCTAGATCTTACAAAGGCAAAGAACAATCATCAAATGTACCGTGCAACTATGAGTTTGACTGAAGGAATGTTCTCTGATGGTTTTTAGAGACATCAGCAACGAGGTTCTCACCAATGTCCACAGTGGGCTTGCTCCTGAGAAGAAGCTTCAGACACTCAGGTTTGCCATACATGCTACAGTAGTGCAGAACTGTGTTTCCCATTGAGGTCTGCTTATCCAGGTTTCCACTGAAAATAACAGTACGATCAGAAAAAATGACTTACTTAACAACTTAATACTACATATACAGCAATTCCTCCCTTATGGACAATGTGTATGTTTTGAAACCTCCTGCACATGTCTGAAACCATGAACAGTACTAGACCCTATCTATACTATTTTTCCTATACGATATCCAGGGATAAAGTTTAATTCATAAATTAGGCACTGTAAGGGAGTAACAACAATAACAAAACAGTAATTTTAATAGTATACTGTAATGAAAGGTATTTAAAAATCATCAATTATTTCTGGAATTGTCCAGTTAGTATTTTCACACCACGGCAGACGGCAGGTAAAGGAGGGACTACTGTCCCCAGCTCCACCCTCTCTCCTTTCCTTTCTTCTCCTTCCCTTCCCTCCGGCACTGCCCTCCACTCTCTTCCTTGAGTGAGGGTCAAATTATGCTGTATGGGGCGCCCTGAACTTACGATTCTCCTGCCTCAGCCTCCTGAGTAACTGGGGTAACAGGCACCATGCTGGGCCTCATAAACACTTCTTTCTGTGCTAATAACTGACTCAAATTTGAACTTTTACCACGAGGGCAAATTATACCTAAATTTATAAGTAATGTACTGATGGTAATGGCCAGCACTGATTGAGGGCCTACCATGGGGCTGACTGTTTCTCAGCTTTCACATGCAGTAGTTCATTTAATCTTCAGACCCATCTGACAGGTACTGTAGCCTCTATTTTGCCAATGAAAAACCAAGACATGGAGAGGTAGATCAACACAGGGATGATGCAGGGGATATCCAAACACAGGTGGTCTCTGGAGCCAATGCTCTTAATTACTACCCTGGATTATCCCTAAGGAAGAGCCTGTACCCTTAGACAATCTGGCTTGTGGCCAGGTACCATGCTCTGTATATGGATTCAGATCCCCTCCCTTTTTGATCACTCTCCTTTGGATAGCTCCAGCTCCTTTCCATAGCCTGTTGCTTACGGAGTAACCCAATGAAGAATCCAGCAAACATAAGCTTTTGCTATGTTCAGTATTATACTCCCATCAGTATGTCCCTAATTTGAATTAGCTGCTGATCCAGCTGTTTACATTTGCTGCCTCACACTGAGCTTATGAACAACAAAAACTTCACTAATTTGGCTGCCTATGGTGGTAAGTCCTCTCTCTCCAACCTCTCCTAATGCAGCAGGTTTTTGGACAGAGACAGGATTTCACACTTAGTGAGGTCGGGCATCTGAAGACTAGCCTCTCGGCCATATCCAGCCCACCCTGTTTTTTGTAAATAAAATTGTTTGGGAATATAATCATGTTCACTCATACAGCCTGTAGCTGCTTTCATACCATAATGATGGAGGTGAACAGATGCACCAGAGATCACATGGCCTGCAAAGCTTACAATTATTATTACCTGGCTCGTTACAGAAAAGGCTTGCTGAGTCTCTATCTAGGCTTGTGATCTAGGAGCTAGGGCTGCTCTGTGCCAACTTCTAGGTTATGTTCAGTTAATTCAACAGACATACCAGTTTTGTACAAGGAAGTCAACCAAGTGGAGAGATGTCTGGTCTGCAGTTCGGACGGCAAGATGAAGGGCTGTCTCCCCAAGCTCCTAAGAAGTGAAGAATAAGTCTAAATAGGTAATCACATGCCTGCTGCAGCTTTGTTTACATCAGCTCCCCAAGTAAAAGCCCATCTTTTTCAAATTCTCTTGTTTAGACAGGTTCACCCAATCAATGTGTACAAATCACATTATACTGTATTTGGATAACATAAGTAATCATTTAAACTAATTTCTTACTCCTAATCCTATGGCTTTAGTGAGGCCTCACCTGACCAGATTCCAGCAGAGGTTCCATTAACTCTACCCCTTCTGCATAGACTTGAATTAGTGCAAGTAAATCCCTGGATTTGATCGCCTCAAGCAATTCATTCAACTTAGCTGATGAAGAGGAACAGGTTTTCCTTGAGAATCTATGGTCTACATACTTTGCAGTGATATACTCTTTTCGTACAGTCCTAAAATAGAACAAAAGGACAAAGAATTTTTTCTTTCTAAGAGTTAAGAAAGGTTTAAATTTTTATGACAAACATTTCTCTTTGAGAAATTATTTTAATTAAGATATGCTTCTTCCAAACAAATAAGTTATTAGATGAAATTATTCCAAAAGAGACAGAAGGAAGGAATAAATGTACTATACCCATAAACAAGGACAAAAATCACATGATCATCTCAACTGATGGGGAAAAAGTGTGTAAGAAATCCAACATCCATTCATGATATCAGCGACTTTTTTTTTTGGTACTGGGAATTGAACTCAGGACATTGCACATGCCAGGCAGGTGCTTATGACACTGAGCTATATCCCCAGCCTCCATTCATGATAAAAACCCTGAAGAAAGGAGCTATGGAGGACCTTATCTCAATCTGATAAAAGCCTTTTATGACAAACCAACAGCCAACACATCATATTAGATGGGGGCAAAGCTGAAAGTTTTCCTTATAAAATCTGGAACAAGATAAGGATTCCACCACTGTGACTACTGTTCAACTCAGTCCTTGAAATATTAGCAGAGCAATCAGGCAAGAAAAACAAATAAAAGGGGTATATATAGGAAAGGAAGATGTTCAATTATTGTTTTTTGCAGATGACATTTACTCTATATAAAGACCAAAAATTCCACCAAAAGACTTCTAGAATTAATAATCAAGTTGACTAGTACAGCAGGATGTAAAACCAACACACAAAAATCAATAGTGTTCCTGTACACCAATAGTCAACTCAGTGAGAATACACAGCACCTAACAGATGCTTCCTTCCCAGAGGGCTCTAATGTGAGGGACATAAACTTTCTTGCTCAGAAATAGACTTTGAGGGGAGTATTCTGCGTGGGATCGTGGCAATGTGCCTTTTAATAAAAGTTTTAAATAAAAAAAAATACCCTTTCCACCTGTGGTAACCGCTGTTGTCCCCCACATTCTACAGCTAGGCAACACTTTATAATTGTGCTGACGCCTTTTTTCGTTCATTCTGCATTGGCAGTCTTAAGGGTTGATTTTTTTTTTCTCAACCAAGTGAGGTGACTTGCTGATTCAGCTAAGTAACCAAGGTCTTACACTCATGGGTGTCTTTTACATGTGGGTCAAGGTCCTTTTAGGATGGCCATAATTTAGGATGGCTAGAAGACTTTCAGATGGCTAAAAGAATGGCCTAAGTTTGGGCTCTAGGTCTCCTGTTGTATGTGAAGCATCAGACTTAAGAAGTACTCGGTTTGCTGGATGTGCTAGCCCATGCCTGTAATCATGGCTCTATGGAGGCTATGGCAAGAGCGCAAGTTCAAGTCCAGCCTGGGCAACTTAGTCACTTGTTGAGATCCTGTCTCAAGACATAAAATAAAAAGGGCTGTATGTAGCTCAGTACAAAAAGGGGGGCGGGGAGAAAGAAAGACAGAGGGGGGGGGAGACAGAGAGAGAGACAGGGAGGGAGAGAGGGACAGGGAAGGAGGGAAGGAATTGAACGGCTTGATTTAAGTTCTGCTATCTACGTGACCCTGGATAAATCACGCTTTTGCTGTACTTCAGTTTTCTGATCTGTAAAATATTAGTAATCATACCTGCCTCACTTACCACTCTCCAGGGAAGCAAGAACAGGAGTAAGGGACAAGAAGTGGCGCATGGGTTAAGGGCACACCTAGCAAATTCCTTCCAACTGCTGCTAAACAAGCACTGGGCCCTGAGCTGCACTTGGCCCTACAAGGGAGGAGAGGACTGGTAGTGGGGGCTGTGGGAGGGAGGCCTCGGGGTGCACAAAGCTAAGCTCCAGGAAGGTCTGCAGGTGGTGTCTTGCCAGAATCCCCTAAAACTTTAGCTGTAAAGTCAGTTAAAAAGTTTTTGAATAGATTAATAGATTTACACAGCTCGAAAATAAGTGATTATCAAACAGTACTTATTGGGAAATCTCATGCCCACTCCTCCACCGCAGAGGACACACTTTTATTAATTTCCTGCGTGATTTAAGCAAATACAAGTCGAAAGAAACAAATATAATAATGCATTCTTTACTACTTGAATATATCTGGTTTCTGAGACTATGTGGTAATTAAAGTTCAAAAGGGATTTGTCAATAAATATAGCAAAACTGCAGTTCCTGACTTTGCACATAGTCTGGATCACGAGGGGATCTCCTTCTCCCTACACCCCAGCGACCCTCCCTTCCCCAAAGCTAGTTTATTTTGCACAGTGCTCTTCATCTTACCTTTTTCTTAAAACAGTAATCCTGTAGATCATTTTAAATCAGAAGATAGAATGCTTCACCCTTTTTCACACTTGCATAGTGCTCCATTATGTGGCTGTACCACAGAAAATTTACTCAGAGGCCTGTTAGTAGACATGTGCTTTGTGACAGATCTTTTCCTATTATAGAACAGGAGTAAGTTCTTAGGAGTGGGACAGCTGAGTCAGAGGCTGAGAAGATTTATAATTTTGGTAAACACAGTGAATCTGCTTTTCCTCATGTACCAGTTTGTAGCCCTACTGGCAACACAGCAGAATGTCTGTTTCCTCCAAGACTTGCTGAGTGGGTTGCTAAGCATTTGAATTTTTGCCAATCACATGAGAACCTTCCCTGGTCTTTTTTACATCTCCAATCCCAACAGGACACGACTGAGAGATAACTGTCCTCATTAAGATCTGTGCTCCACAGAGCAGGCCCTCAGCTGCTCCCTCCCTGGACAGTGATGGGAACAACATCCTATGATATCCTGGGACGGTGACAACAACCTGTGTATTCCAGAAATACACTCAAAATACTTGTTTTTGCTCTGCTTTCACAGATAATTGGAGAAAATATTGTAACCACTAAGAAAAACTTTCTGGGGATAGAAAAGCAGTTAAAGATTGGTGAAGAAGTCCATGTATTAGAAATACTTACATATCACTTGAAGGGGTGGGTTTGGGTGAGGGGCTGGGTAAGTTTGCTTCCATAATTTCATTAAAACTATTGTTTCCTACGTTCTTGGCCAGCTGTAATATAAGCAAAACACAATATAATAAGCTCTTTATACTTTAATTTTCCATTATTTGCCTTTGAGCTTCCTCAATATCCATTTTCCTTCATTTGACTCAGAACACAAACCATCTACCCATCTGGTCAGTAAGAATTTACTGCGTATCTTCTACATGCCAGACATTAACTTTTGATTAAGTGCTGGACAGAAGCAAACTACATTCAGGATTGAGAGGGACCAAGCCACTAACAAGAAAATCTGTGACATCTATAAATATAACGTGAAAAATGCCAAGTAGAAGAGGGTCTCGCCCTACACATGTACAAAGTACAGCATCTAAGATGGACCAAACAGGCTGCATACGGCTAAACGCTTAATGAACAGAAACAAACCACCAGCAAGCACATTTCTCTTTCATGCTGACCAGACTTACTCCTAGAGGGCAGTGAAGCAAGTGGGATTCATTTAGATTTAGGAGTGGATTAAGATGCTACAGGTAACAATAGAGGAGGACCCAGGATTGCCTTGTGAGGCTTTTGGTCACTTGCTCCCCCTACCCCAAGTCCTGGGGACTGAATCCAGGACCTCTGTACTAAGTTACATTTCCAGTGCTTTCTTATACTGAGACAGAGACTCATTAAGTTGCCCAAGCTGGGCTTCGACTTGTGATCCTCTTGTCTCAGCCTCCCAGAGTGCTGGATTATTTATAGGTGTGTACCACTAGGTCTGCTTTTCTTTCTTTTGTGAAGACAGGGGGTCACTATATAGTCTAGGCTACCTTTGAACTTGAATTCACTATGTAACCTAGGCTGGCCTCACTTGCAATAGCATCAGCTTCCCAAGTGCTGGGATTAAGGCATGCACACCTGGCTTCATTCATTTACTTTTGAGATTAATGCAAAATTTTAAAAACATCCACGCAGACAGGTCTTTGGATGAAAAAATTGGGGATTTACTGTACAGCAAGTGTTTAGTATTCAGATATTCCTATTTCTCAGAGTCAAACTGGGTTTCATTATACAAGTCAAGGAGATGGAGTGAGCTCATTTCTGTACTAGAGGAGAATGCGTTCCAGGAATTAGGTCTAAGCTATTTTTTCATTATCCTGTAGTGAAACATGGAGCCCTGTATCAGCATGATAATGATAATTTCCAGCTGCCCAAATGAAGATGCTCATGCAGACAGGACATATCATCATTGCTTAACGGATACTTTGAGGTCAAAGGCCACGAGATGAGTAACCATCACTTTGTGGTACTGTTCTCCAGACAGGACTAGTAGGAAGCTAGATTGTCAACTCTTTCTGAGTTCTAGTTCACTTAAGTAATGCTCAGTGGTGACTCCTCTGAGGATTTCTATTTTATTTTAAAAATTCTACACTTTTAGTACAAAGACTTTCTTGAGTGTACCAGGGTTAAAATTTTGTAAAACAGGGTTTATGATCACAAGGCATTATATGGGGGATGCCAAGGATTCCTTGCTTTTGGTATTTTAAAGCGACAAATTTAGCCTAGAACTCATGAGGGCTCCAGATTTCGGTGAATCATGATGGGAAGGGCAATGTTCAAAGAAAAACAAAGTGTCTATAACTTATTTTCATATTATAAATCTAACTACAAATTCACACAATCTACTACCTTATTACATAAAGAATTTCTGGGTTAAGGAGAAACTGGCTTTGCAACAATAGTTAACAGGGTATTCCCAATTCATGTACACTTTAAAACAAAGGAAAACTTTTCAGTCATTATCTTTAATAACACAAACCACTAGGTAATATGAATATATGATTTTAACCACTGTTATTATGAATCCTATCAAAATGAATTCTCAAATAAGAAAGCAGCTTTGAAGGACCAATCAAAAAGATAAGAGCCAGTTACACCAAGTAAACATTATACACCATAAAAATTAAATTTTAAATATTTAAGCAAATTTATAAAATTCAGTAATTAGAATTTCTTTCACAACAGGAACAAAAACCCCCAAAGCAACATATTAAACATGTTCATAACAAACTTAAAAGTTCTCTTCCAAAGCACAGGTCATGACTTACCAAGAGTTCAGAAGTTCCTAATTTGTCTAGTTCCAAAGACTGAATGCGAGAAATATGAACCCCCATCTCCCTATGGATGCCAGAACATTCGATACAGGTCAGGATACCCAGGTTGGTTGAAAGCCAAGTGGGTTCTGTGGAAAGGATTTAATGAAACAAAGAAGATACTCAATTTAGTGTGCCATCTACAGAAGATGCTAAAATAATAGTGAAACTTGTTAGAATTATTATGATTGAAGGAGTGACATGGAATACATAGATACGTGTGGCTTATCTTAAGGGTCATTACAAGGAAAATAAGTTTTCCTGAATTAAACCAAAGTGCAGACCTTTACCCTTACAAAAATGCAAAATGATCTTTGGCAAGATTTGAAGGTTCATTAGGGACTGCTCACAAGGGACCAGGTTCTAACGCTACCATAAACCTTTGTGTTACAAAGAGCTCTAACATGTCAGTCTTGGTGATGGCTTCCCCAGAAGTACCTCTTGGTAGTAAGACAGCTATAAATACTGACCACAAAATGTTTCTTTCAAAGACCCAGGCTTTCCCCTGCAATTTCAAAGAGCTCCAGAACAGTAGAAACAATTATAGTACTTCTATGTCACTAAAAACTTTAGGGTTCTTTCGGTGTCATTTCTTTTTGATAGGTGAACACCTGAGTATTTACTACTTCTCTGCCATTTCCTCACACTGTGAGTCACTATCACAGTTATACCTGAAACACTAGAAAACCCAAGACTTCTCTGAGGGGTGTCTGGGGCCTGTGTAGTGAAGTCTGGTGTTGCAAGTAGAACAGAAAATGCACAATAGCGCTTAAGAACACTAGGTCGGCATCCCTCTTCTGACCCCTACAAGATGTGTGACCCTGTGCAAATCACTTCAATTCTCTGAGCCCCAGTCACTTCATCTGTAAAACGGGGATAATATTAGCATCTCACTCACAGAGCTCTGATGAGGATTCAACATGGTAACATAAACACCAAGCACAAACCTTAGCACAGTGCAAACAATACATGTTAGCTACCAGTAACTTGGTAGTGTATGAGGTTTCTGAAAATGTAAGTTCATGGAAAGGTGGCTCTTGGTTTACAGGTTTAGAGGTTTGGGAGGTTCCCATGTGCAGGAAGGAAAGAAATACATGTCAGCAGATTTCATATGCACCATTTTAGTAAGTCCTCATACTAGGATCCCATTTTAAGGATAAGAAATTGTGGCTCAGAATAAAACGGGACACAGCATGAAACTGTCCAGGCTGCGAATGGCAAATGCATGATTCAAAATGTGGGCACCATGTTCTGTGCTCTCCTCTCCTCACAATGCCTGTGCTGCTTACTTGGGGAACCTGATAGGAAAGGCAGTGTTGTGGCACGTGACCACTGGGAGAGCAGGTGGGAGGTGTGCAGATTAAGGAAAACATCGGAGAGCAGCTCAGTGGTGGGGGGATGCTTTGGCTGTGTGTCTAAGCGTGCCTCAGAGAAAGGCTTTATGCAGATAGCTCACTTTATATCATGTGGGCAGAAAGAGGATTCATAAGCTATTCAAGCTTGGAGACGAATACCTGATGAGCCACAGTCACAGCAGACCTCGTTCCCAGGGAGCCGCTGGACATCCTCGATGATGGCTTTCGTCAGATCTTCCAGGCTGTTCTCCCCTGTGCTCTGCTCACCACGGAAGGCCATGGTGAGGGCCTCTTCTTTGCTGTTTGTCAATACTGATATCCACCTGTTGTCAAAATACCAGAGGAAGGAAGCTTTCACAAGGGCACAGCTACTGTTTTCTCTTCCACTGCAAAAAATCATTCATCAGAATTTCCAAAGGAGAAGTCCATCTCCCAAAACAGCAATAAAGTGAAGAAAAATGGCAGAAATTAAACGTGAAAGAAAGAGTTGGGAGAATGGAAAGTGACACACAGGAGAAAGGAGTGGGAGTAGAAGGCTTGAAGGAGTACATGCGGTACTGAGTTTCGTGAGGACAGAGTGGAGGAGACACTCAGAATGAAAGCACTCTGCGAGAGACCAGTGCAGTCAAAGATTAGAGAGGCAGCAACACGCGTCTGCTCTCTAGGAGCTCGTGTTTGCGGAACACTGGAAAGTACAATGGAGGAATATTTTAGCAGCAGCCATAAAAATTTACACCTATGAAAAACGCACACCAATATGGAAGCATCCTGACATTTATAATATGAAGAATCCAGGGCATTTCATTATATACACAGTTAGGGCACATCTGTGCAACACAGAACCCTCTGCTATCAGTTTATGCATACACACGAAAACCAAACAAGGGGGAGCTGACAGATAAAGTACAAAGGTTAAGCAAGTACTAAAATGAAAATTTTACATAATTCTTGAATGATAGTGGAGAAATTTTCACAATATGTCTTGTGAAACAGGAAAAACCTGACGTAATCTTAAATTTAAACACATGAATTTATAAATCATGTATTTATGTTTGCAAAGAATACTGCAAGAAATTTCCTCACAATATTAATACTGGTTATCACTGAATAAATTTCTTTAGAAAAAATTTATCGGGAAATTGCCTGTTTATAATTTTTAAAATCTAAAATGAAACTCTATTACTTTCATGGATGAAGAAAAAATCCAACTTTATAATTTTTCTTTTTATTTACTGCACAAGCAGCCAATACTTACTCTCAACTAAAAATAGGGACGTTTACAACTAGTCCTGTTTATTTCATATAATAGACACGAAGCAAAATACTGTCTACAAAAAGTACTAAATTAGTCAAACCAAACTGCTGGGAAGCTGTGGCTCCAAGCTGCACCTTTGACTCTAGGTGGCGCTCTGTACACAGCTTCACTGGACTGGGACGCTGAAAACCAAATGCTTGGGAACCAATTTAGGAAAGGGTGAGGCATTTAAAATTAAATCGTACTTTTAAAATTAGTTAGTCTCAGGTCAGAAATTAGATAATGGTTTGTTAAAAACACTGAGGAAACGGTGTCCAGCAGAACCAAGCCCTGTGGGCGATTTCCCTGGAGTTACTGGGTCTCCTCTGTAACTTGCAGTCTGTATTCTGCCATCCTTAGGCAAAGTCCCACCTGGTTACCTAATGTGGACCAGCATCTCCTACACGTCAAGTACTTGCAATTTTGTTTTATTTTGTTTTATTTTATTTTAAAAATAAAAGGAGGAAAACATTAACAGACAACCTTTTACAAAACAGCAAAAGAACAGTACAGACAATACAAAGTTACAAACAAAGTGGTAGGAAATTAACAATGCTTGTTGTATTACATATTGATATCTTCAAAGTGGTTTCTTATGAAAACAGAGACATGCAATACTGATCAATCAAGGACTCACTGACAGTTTCTTTCAGCAAAGAAATAGAAGACAG